>NC_056730.1:409325089-409386100 GCF_019279795.1 Protopterus annectens | reverse complement strand
TGGATATTGTAGGTGATGTCTTCATGGAATCCAGTCTTACTCCAGACACTTTACCACCAGTCACTAGAAAACCTGACAGGTACTACAGTGTACCTGATTCTCACAAATTTCTCTTTAAGAATCTTACTGCGGATCCAGAGACCATTTCCCAGGGATCTAAAGGCATTAAGGCTACTATAGTCAAAAACTCTACCCCTTCCGACAGATTGGGTAAGAAGGTGTACACCTCTGCAACTCTTGCCATCAGTGCATTGAATTGCCAGTTTCACATGTTGAAGTACCAGCAGCATATTACGAAACTAATTAAACAAAAAATGGTGTTACTTCCAGATTGTGCAGAAAATAATGATTTACAAGAGTTAATGCATTCTGCAAACCACATTATTAAGTATACTTTGCAGTGTGGCTTTGATGCCCTAGAAGCATCTTGCAGGGCTGCAGTCATGGGGTCTGTACTGAGAAGGCATGCTTGGCTGAAGGAACAAACCTTGCCAGATCATGTCAAATCAAAATTACTAGATGTTCCTTTAACTCATTCTCTCCAGTAGAGTTATTTTAAGTGTGCTCTCCAGTAGAGTTATTTTAAGTGTGCACCTGTAACTCCCAGTGGGTGTGGCTTCAGCCTTGAAAAAATGAAGTTATCACCTTACAGTTCGACCAAATACTAATTGATAGAGGTCATATATCCATACAATTGTGTTTGCCATCATGCTTGCTTCAAGATAAAATATTCTGATACCTTGTATGTAGCATGGTTTTGGAAATATTAATGCAAATATGAACAGGCAATATTTGACGCCTGGAAGCGCAGTAGGAGGTAACTGCAGAAATGCCTGGAGACGTCAGGACCGTTTGTTTGGTACCAAAGCAGAAGAAGTTCTTAAAAAGATGGAAGAAAAAGTTAAATCTATGCAAACTGTTAAAGAATTCTTACAGGTGCAGGCACCTAGATTCAGTAGGCTTTGGCCTTCTAAAAACTGAGCCTTTTCAGCCCTTCTCAGTCCAAACCCAGGGGAAACAGGCCACCCAGGCTACTGTCTCAGGGTATGCAGAGATCTTAACAATATAGTGCTCCCACCTCAAAAACAGGGAGTGGTAAGCCGCCCCCTACGGAAAAAGTTTACAATGACTTTTCAATTATCCTTCCCAGCCCTGCCCAATTACTTGATGTTCATCGTGTTTCACTGTTGCAGTCATGACTGTAGGATTCTCCCCTGCAGGCAGGCAGCCCTCGGTCGGCCAGAATCCCAAAGTCTGGGTCCGGCGTCGACTGTTCAACCATGCTCCCTGACGTCAGAGCGCCAGGAGTATAAAGCTGACAGCCGACGCCATCTTCTCCAGTCTTTCTTGCCGTGCGGTGATAGCAGTTCGCAAGTGCCGGTCGGCTGACTCCTTACGAATTTTTCTATATACTTCGGTCCGAAGACTTTCTTCTCCACTCAAAGCTAAGTACCCCGTTGGGGAAACTTTTTCTTGCTCCTCCGATGTCAGAAAAGTTAATAATTGTATTTCATGTGGGAAGCAAATACCTCATAAGGATTTTCATTCTTACTGTATTCCTTGCTTGGGCCCTGACCACGACGTAGCTAGTTGTCGGTTTTGTGCTAGATTCAATCAACGTACAATTAAGGTACGATTTTGCTTTTCATTACTTCGGTAGGCGCATTAACTACAAAATGTCGTCTGATATGGTCCCGACTACCGGAGTTCACAAACGTCGCAAGGCTAAAGACAGGCCTCCGAGGTCCAAATCTGATGATAGCGCACAAGCGGAACCAGCTTCAGGTTCGGCCATAGTCAGTGAGGCGCTTTTGCAGCCCCTGTCATCGGCCATTAAGGAACTGACGGCCGAAACAGACTCTCATGAGCCAACCAGGCCTTTAAATATTTCTGTTGCAGGACCTTCGGACATTGCTCCTTCAGATGGGTCCGGAGCCGCTGTGCAGGTACCGGCTTCCGAAGGGGTTTTCAGGCCTACTCAGCTACTAGTAAAGAGAAAAGGCAAAGGCAAAGACTCCTTCTAAATCAAAGACTTCAACACAGGCCTCTTCTGATCCAGCTCCCAAGTCACAGAAACAGTTACTTGAGATGGCGGAGGATTTACTTACTATGATTAGGGGTTCACATCCCCCTCCAGACAAAAGGCCAAGGCAGGATGTTTTTTATGATTCCTCTGATCAGGCTTCTGTTTCCTCAGTTTCTTCTTCTGATCAGGAATATTCTTTCCCTCCTTATGAGGATTCTGATGCTGAAGAATCCATTCCTTCAGCTTCTCCCCCTGAGGATTTCTCTTTTGGGGAAACTTTGCATGAAATGAGGGAGCATTTCCACTGGGAAGGACAGGAGTATTCGGAATCCAAGAAAAGACTGAGGGATTTTCTTCTTCTTCCCCAACATAGACCCCTGGCTATTCCTCCTGTTTTGGATATTGTGGATGATGCCTTTCGGAGGCTAACTTAACCCCTGACTCTTTTCCTCCTGCTCCTGTTAAACCTGATAGATATTACAGGGTTCCTGATTCCCATCAGTTTTTATACAAGAACCCTGCTGCGGACCCTGAAACCATTTCTCAGGGCCCTAAGGGAGTTAAGGCCACTTCTGCCAAAACTCCCATTCCTACTGAGAAGGATTCTCGATCCTTAGAAAGATGGGCCAAAAAGGTGTACACTTCTGCTACTTTGTCCATTAGGGCTTTAAACTGTCAGTTTCATAAGCTTGTCTGTCTTAAAACAAAAGCTTATTTCCATTTCTGCCTGTGCAGATGATAAGGAATTACATGACTTATTGCATGCCACTGAACAGGTTGGGAAGCATGGTTTACACTGTGGATTTGATGCCTTGGAGGCCTCTTGTAGGGCCGCGGCCTCTGGCACAGTCATTAGAAGGCATGCATGGCTAAAGGAATAAAATTTACCTGAACAAGTAAAGGCTAAATTATTGGATGCTTCTGTTCAGCATAATGTTTTATTTGGATCAAAAGCTGAAGAGGTGATTAAAAAGATGGAGGATAAGGCGAAATCCATGCAAACAGTTAAAGATTTCTTACAAGTACAGCCACCTATATTTAGCAGGAATTGGCCTTCAAAAAATTGTTCCTTTCCCACTTCAGACAGGCCTCAGAGGGGTAGATATAGACGCTCCAGAGGGAGGCCTCAAACACAAGCTGCTTATAGACCAAGACAGTGGACTGCTTCCACCCCTAGGGGAGGAGAGGACAGGACAGGTCACAATCTCAAAGGAAACAAACTCAATGACTCCCTCTGTTGGGCTACAGGAACTTCTTGCCTGGAAGCCCCACTCGGAGGAAAAGTCTCTCTTTTTTATCAAAATTGGACTCGGATAACCCAAGACAAATGAGTTTTGGATGTGGTTTTAAGAGGTTACAAATTCCATTTTCATATCTTGCCAAGGCCAAGCAGATGGCCAGACCTTCCAAAACATCAATGGATGGAGGCCTTAAACCAGGTGGAAGCTCTGTTGGCTATGAATGCTATAGAACTGGTTCCTCTTTCAGAGATGGGAAAAGGTTTTTACTCAAGGCTCTTTCTAGTCCCAAGGAAGCAAAACTCATGGAGACCCATTCTGGATTTGTTGATCTTGAACACCTTTCTAGAGATTCCAAAATTCAGGATGCTTACTCTACAGCAGCTACTTCCAATGCTGTCCAAAGATGCATGGATGGTTACTTTGGATTTAAAGGAGGCATATTTACACATTCCCATCAGGCAGGATCGCAGAAAATACCACAGGTTCAAGGCCGGATCGAGGCACTTTCAATTCTCTGCGCTGCCCTTTGGATTGTCTGCTGTGCCCAGGGTCTTCACCAAATGCCTGGCTCCAGTAGTAGCTTACTGCAGACTCAAGGGAATTCAAATTTACCCTTATCTGGACGATTGTCTAATTCAGGCAGACAGCAAGGATGTCTTACTCCAGCATCTAGAATTTGTACAGAAACTCTTCAAGTTCCTGGGATTCTCTGTAAACATAAAAAAGTCAAATTTGACACCATCACAACAGATAACTTTTCTGGGGGCACTTCTAAACACCACAACCCAGATGGCATTTCTGACATCCGAAAAACAATTACAGCTGACTTCAACTTTCAGAACCTTGGCAACTCTCTAACTCAACTATTTGCAAGGAAATTCCTGCAGGCTTTGGGTTACATGGCCTCCTGCATCCTTCTCGTACCATATGCAAGACTCCACATGAGGAAAATACAGTGGTACCTAAAAAGTGTATGGTCTCAGCATTGCCACAGTTTAGGCATACTGATCTCCGTCCTTCCTTGCCTTCAAAAGGAATTTCTTTGGTGGTCCAGGGCATGTGCTCTAAACAAAGGGAAGCCCTTCCGTCTGCCTCCTGCCACTCAGATTCTAACCACGGACGCCTCTGATTATGCTTGGGGAGCCCATTTTCAGGGCAATTGTTTGCAGGGTCTTTGGACAAAGGATCAGAAACACCTGCATATCAATTTAAAGGAAATGTTAGCCGTTCAGAAAGCTCTATTGGCCTTCAGAAATCTTTTACAACCAGGACAACTGCTAATACGGACAGACAACACCACAGTTATGTGGTACATAAACAAGCAAGGGGGATCTCATTCCTACCCCCTTTGCAGACTAGCCATGGATCTATAGAACACAGCTCTAGCTTGCAATCTGGATCTTCAAGCTCAGTTTCTAATTGGGAAACAAAACTTTCTGGCAGACAGTCTGAGCAGAAACCTTTTGGATCCACACGAGTGGATGCTGGACACCAAAATGTTCAGGATGATAACGGCAGTCTGGGGATGTCCTCACATAGACCTCTTTGCATCCCATCTCAATCATCGACTACAGAATTTTTGCACCAGGACTTTCCACAGAGAAGCTTGGGAAGTGGACGCCCTGTCATTCAGTTGGAGGAACCTCTCAGGATATGCCTTTCCGCCTCTTCCTCTTCTTCCACGGGTTTTATTGAAGATAAAACAAGTCAAGCCCAAGATGATAATCTTGCTGGCCCCAAATTGGCCTCGGCAGTTTTGGTATCCAACTCTAAAAAACCTATGCCTGGAGCCCCCTTGGGTTTTACCTCAGTCTCCGAACCTTCTGTCCCAACATCAGGGTCAGGTTCTACACTCTCATGTCAGAACTCTCAGCCTGGCGGCCTGGTTAATCCAGGGCCTTTGATTTCTTCTTTACTGCCCAAGCAGGTTATGGATGTCATTTTAGAAGCCAGACGTCCTAGCACTAGAAAATCTTATGCAGGAAAATGGAAAAGATGTTGTTCCTGGATGCAGGCTCAGAATTCTGATCCTCTTCTTCCTAACATTACTTTAATTTTACTTTACTTGACAGATCTCTTACATAAGGGTCTCTCTTTCTCTTCCATTAAGATACATGCTTCTGCTATTTCTGCTCATTATAATACAGACCCTCCCATCTTTTCCCACCAGCTCATGAGACAGTTTCTCAGAGGAGCTAAGAACTAACCTGATGAAGCGCACCTGTGCATGCGTGAAAGCGCTTGTTCCACAATAAAATCGTTTTATTTGTTCATGGTGGTTCCTGGCAGTTTCATCTATCTAGGAGCTAAGAACTGAAGACCTCCTAGATCTCCTCCCATTCCTGCTTGGGATCTCAACTATGTTTTGGAAAAACTAACCTTGCCTCCTTTTGAGCCTGCTGCCTCTTCTGACATCAAGTTTTTATCTTGGAAGACAGCTATCCTGTTGGCCCTAACCTCTGCCAGGAGAGTTTCAGAGTTACAAGCTCTTATGGCTGTGGAACCTTATATTATTTTTCATCAAGACAGAGTATCTTTGAGGACTAATCCTACCTTTATGCCTAAGGTGGTTTCTAAAGTAGCTTTAAATCAAACTATCCACTTGCCAACTTTTTTCCCCACTCCTCAAAATAAAGGGGAAAGGATCTTACATTCCTTGGATGTACACAGACAACTATGTTTTTACCTGAACAGAACCAAGGACATCAGAAAATCAGAGCAATTGTTTGTTTCTTATGCTTCAAGTTCCCAAGGTAAAGCCATTTCAAAACAGACCATTTCTAAGTGGATAGCTCATGGAATCAGATTTTGTTATTCTCACCATGGAAAGCAAATCCCAGGGAGTATACGGACTCATTCCACCAGAGCTGCTGCCACTTCTGCGGCCTTCCTCAGGGGAGTTCCTACCAAGGACATTTTGGAAGCTGCATCTTGGAGTTCAGTGCATACTTTTTCTAAGCACTACAATCTACCTCTCTACTCTAAGTCTAGGGCGGGCTTTGCCTCTGCAGTCTTGCAGGGCCTTTTAGCCGCCCCTTTCTCTTTATGACCTCCTCCCTTTTTTTCAGCTTTGGGATTCTACCCTACAGTCATGACTGCAACAGTGAAACACGATGAACATAGTACAGTTGTGTACACCTACCATAAATGTAGATGTTCGAGTGTCTTCACTGTTGCAGTCTGGGATGTTCATCGTGCATACAGCTGCAGTAATCACAGATGGGTTTTCTGCCATCAGGTGGGTCCTCGGTCGGCCGAATTCCAAAGTCTAGGTCCGGCGTCGGTGGTTGTCGCTTTCTTTCCTGACATCAGTGAAGCAGGGGTATATAAGACACAGCCAACGCCATTTTCTTCAGTCTTTTTTGCCGCGCGGTGCCCGAAGCAGAAGCAGTTCGCAAGTGCCGGTCGGCCAGCTCCTGAATTTACGAAAAATTGGAAACCGAAGTCTTCTTTAAAGCTAAGTACCCCGTTGGGGAAACTTTTCTTGCCTCAGACCGATGTCAGAAAAAGTTAACAATTGTATTTCTTGTGGGAAGCAAATACCGCATAAGGATTTCCATTCCCTCTGCATACCTTGTTTAGGCCCAGACCATGACGTCTCGGGCTGTCACTTTTGCTCTACTTTCAATAAACGCACTATTAAGCGTCGGGCAGAGTTCGCCCAACACCTTTTTGATAAAGCCTTTGATTATAAAATGTCGTCTGAGACTCCCAACTACCGTTTTGTCCAAAAAACGCAAGGACAAGGACTGACACGCGAGGTCCGCGTTCTCCGCCGACACCACGCCAAAACCGGCTACACGTCCGGTTCTCAGCGAGACGCCTATGCAGTCCCTGACTACCGACGACACTTCTTTGGCGGTGTCTTCTGTAACCGAGACTGCAGGTACCTCGGCCCATACCCAGACTACAACCACCGAAGCCACTGTGAGCGTTGAGCCTCCTAATGTGGACAGGTCCACCCATGGTATCTTTAGACCCTCATCTTCCTTTTCCATTAAGGCCTTTACTAAGTCCAAATTAGCCAGGCATCCCAAGAGGCCTGTTGCACAGGGCCCATCTCCAGGCCCCATGCCCAAAAAGCAGATGCTTAAAATGGCTGAGGATTTAATTACTCTTATCAGGGGTTCCCAACCCCCTCCAGACAAGAGACCCAGAGTGGAGGAAGATTCTCCCTCTTCTGATCAGGGCTCCACTTTTTCAGAACATTCTGATGTAGAGGAACACTCTTACTCCCCTTTTGAAGATTCTGATGCAGAGCAGTCTATTCCTTCTGTATCTCCTCCAGAGGATTTTTCTTTTGGGGAAACCTTTCACACCTTGAGGGAACACTTCCATTGGGAAGGCCAAGACTTTTCTGATTCCAAGAAAAGACTTAGGGAATTTCTTTTGTTACGTCAACACAGACCTCTGGCGATACCTCCTGTCTTGGACATACTTGATGATGTTTATTCGGAGGCTTGCCTTAATCCGGATTCCCTGCCTCCTGCCCCAGTCAAGCCTGATAGGTACTACAGAGTTCCTAACTCCCACCAATTTCTTTACAAAAGCCATAATGCTGACCCTGAAACCATTTCTCAAGGCCCCAAGGGAATGAAGGCCTCTACTGCTAAGAATCCACTACCTTCAAAGAGAGTCAAGATCCTTAGAAAGGTGGGGAAAAAAGGTATATACCTCGGCCACCCTAGCCATGAGGGTCTTAAATTGTCAGTTTCATATGCTTAAATATCAGCAGTTTCTGTTATCACAATTAAGAAATAAAATGTCTCAACCTGAACAACCAGATTTGAAGGAGTTGCAGGATATGATGCATAGTGCAGAACAAGTGGGTAAACACACCTTACAATGTGGCTATGATGCCCTAGAGGCCTCAAGTAGAGCTGCTGTTACAGGATCAGTCGTTCGTAGACATGCCTGGCTTAGGGAACAAATCTTGCCTGATCATGTGAAAGCTAAACTACTAGATGCTCCTTTACAAAAGGATGTGCTATTTGGTACTAATGCTGAGGAGATACTACGGAAAATGGAAGAAAAAGCCAAATCTATTCAAACTGTCATAGCTTTTCTACAGGTTCAACCACCACGTTTTAGCAGAAATTGGCCTTCTAAAAACTGGTCCTTTCCAGCCACGGACAAGCCCCAAAGAGGTAGATACAGGCACAAGGGGCAGAGGACAATCACAAGGATCATATAGAGGCAGGCAATGGCAAACTCCAGCACCAAGAGGTGGCGAAGACAGTGCACAACAATACAGGAAACAAACCCAATGACTTCCTCCTCTCCATGCCAAGCAAGTCTCAGCTGGCAGCACCCTTGGGAGGAAAGCTGGCATTATTTACAAGAAATTGGCATATTGTCACAACAGACAAATGGATCCTGGACGTTATAAACAGAGGCTACAGATTTCATTTTCACACTCTTCCAAAATGAGAGGCATGCCAAACCTGCCACACAATCAAAGGGCAGAGGCACAACTACAAATTTCAAAGCTCATAGACATGAAAGCTATTCAAGAGGTACCTACTCACGAACAAGGTCAAGGTTTTTATTCCAGGCTATTTCTGGTACCAAGGAAAGGAACCGACTGGAGACCCATTTTGGACTTATCCATCCTAAACACATTCTTACTGCCAAAATTCAAGATGCTCACATTACAGCAGCTTCTTCCCATGCTGGGCAAGGAGTTTTGGCTGGTAACATTGGACCTCAAGGAGGCATACCTGCATGTCCCAGTCAGACAAAGCTGCTGAAGATACCTCAGATTTCTTGCAGGTCCAATCCACTATCAATTCTCTGCATTGCCCTTTGGCTTATCTACTGCGCCCAGAGTATTCACGAAATGCCTGGCATCAGTAATTGCCTACTGCAGACTTCAAGGGATACAAATTTACCCTTATTTGGACGACTGCCTGATCCAAGCGGACAGCAAGCACATACTTCTGGAACATCTGGCTTATGTAACACGGCTACTGAATTCCCTGGGATGCACAGTCAACAAAGAGAAATCCAGGCTAACACCATCTTAGAAAATAACTTTCCTGGGTGCCAACTTGGACACAAACACCCAGATGGCCTATCTTACGCCAGAAAAACAGGGGCAACTAACTCAGTACTTCAAAATACTAGCAAATTGTACCAGGCTTACTGCAAGGAAAATCCTGCAGGCTCTGGGCTTCATGGCATCTTGCATTCTTTTAATCCCATGTGCAAAGTTGCATATGAGGAAACTTCAATGGTACTTAAAAAACCTATGGTCTCAACACAGCCACAGTTTGGAAACAATAATACCAATAATTCCATGTTTGCAAAAGGAATTTCTATGGTGGGCCCAAGCATGTCAAACAAACACAGGTCTCCCATTCTGCAAGCCTCAAGCAAATCAAGTCATCACAACAGACACCTCAGATTACGCCTGGGGGGTGCACATGACAGACAGGTGCATTCAGGGCAAATGGTCCCAAAAGGAAAAGCACCTTCACATCAATCAGAAAGAAATGCTGGCAGTGATAAATGCAATTACAGCTTTCAAGGACCTCCTGCATCCAGGACAATTATTGATAAGAACAGACAACACCACAGTAATGTGGTACATAAACAAACAAGGAGGAACACATTCATACCCCCTGTGCAGACTAGCCATGACACTTTGGAACTTGGCTCTGGAATGGCAAATCGAACTTCAGGCACAGTACTTGCCAGATTTGGAAAACACACTGGCAGACAATCTAAGCAGAAATATGACAGATCCACACGAATGGAAGTTGCATCCTCAAGTGTTTACAAAGATAATCCAAGCATGGGGGAGGCCAGACATAGATCTCTTCGCCTCCCACAGGAATCATCAATTGGAAAAGTTCTGTTCAAGGACCTTTCATCCAAAGGCCTGGAGAGTGGACGCCCTTTCATTCAGTTGGACAGCATGGACAGTTTACGCTTTCCCACCTCTGCCTCTTCTGCCCAAGGTGCTCTTGAAAGCAAGAGCAGACAGACCGAAGATGATACTGATTGCTCCAGACTGGCCAAGACAACACTGGTACCCACTCCTGAGGAGCCTAACACATACTCCTCCCTGGTCCCTACCTCTAATGCCTCTTCTGCTGACTCAGCAAAGCTACAAAACTCTTCACAGTCAGCTGAAAACACTCAATCTCGCTGCATGGAAAATTCCTTAACACCACAACAGACCCTACTCCCCAAAGAGGTGCAGGATGTCATTTTGGAGGCCAGAAGTCCATCTACTAGAAAGGCTTACTCCGCAAAAGGGAAACGGTTTTGCTCTTGGAATGAGAAAAAAGGCCAGGACCCTAGAAAACTGAATTTGCCTCAGGTATTACAGTATCTAGCTGAGCTGCTGAACAGTGGACTTTCATTTTCCTCCATAAAAATCCATGCCTCGGCCATTTCTGCAGAATTCAACACTGATCCACCCTTATTCTCTCACCCACTCTTAAGACAGTTCCTCAGAGGGGCTAAGAATATAAGACCACCAAGGAAACAACCAATGCCAGCCTGGGATCTTAATTACATTCTAGAAAAATTAACATTGCCTCCCTTTGAACCAGCTGCCTCAACAGATTTGCAATATTTGTCCTGGAAAACAGCCTTCCTTCTGGCCAATACCTCAGCTCGTAGGGTTTCGGAACTACAAGCCCTTATGGCTGTGCAGCCCTTTCTCGTATTCCATCAGGACAGGGTTTCCCTTCGAACCAACCCGTCATTTATGCCTAAAGTGGTATCCAG
This sequence comes from Protopterus annectens, assembly GCF_019279795.1. NCBI lineage: Eukaryota > Metazoa > Chordata > Ceratodontiformes > Protopteridae > Protopterus > Protopterus annectens. The sequence goes on along the minus strand of NC_056730.1, from coordinate 409,375,093 downwards.
GGTAACTTTAAATCAAGCCATATACTTACCTACCTTTTACCCCAATCCTCAAAACAAAGGGGAAAGTCTGCTACACTCAGACAGCTACGTTATTATTTGGACAGAACAAAGCCTTTCAGGAAATCAGAAAAACTTTGTGTCCTATGCTGTAGGAGCTCAAGGGAAGCCAGTTACCAAACAGACAATTTCAAAATGGATAGGCCACTGCATACGGTTTTGTTACTCCTATCATGGAAAATCTGTCCCTACAGGCATCAGATCCCACTCCACCAGGGCCACAGCTACCTCTACAGCCTTCCTCAGAGGAATTCCTACTAAAGGTATTTTGGAGGCAGCCACTTGGAGTTCTGTGCATACCTTCACAAAACACTATCACCTGTCTTTATATTCCAAAACTAGAGCAGGCTTTGCCACTGCTGTGTTGCAGGACATTCTGGCTCATCCCAGTTCCACCTAGTGCCTACCACCCTGTGCCTACCACCCTGTGCGTAGCTTTGGGATTCTACCCATCTGTGATTACTGCAGCTGTATGCACGATGAACATAGTACAGTTTTGTACCTACCATAAATGTAGATGTTCGAGTGCTAATACAGCTGCAGTACAGTTTTCCCTCCCTCCTTCCTCTCTTGGTAAAGGCCTAGGGCCTAACCCCTCTTCATACAACCTGATTGGGTTATCCTTCTATGGTATATTTGCTTGCAACTACTGATTTTTGATTATATTGCATTGCATGTATATTAATATAATTTATGTATTGCCTTCCTTCTGGGGGCAAGAAAGACTGAAGAAAATGGCGTCGGCTGTGTCTTTTATATACCCCTGCCTCACTGACGTCAGGAAAGAAAGAGCCGGACCTAGACTTTGGAATTCGGCTGACCGAGGACCCGCCTGACGGCAGAAAACCCATCTGTGATTACTGCAGCTGTATTAGCACTCGAACATCTACATTTATGGTAGGTACAAAACTGTACTTTTCCCTCCCTCCTGTCCCCTCTTATTTTTACTTTTGTGTATTTCCTTTTTTTTTTTCCACCATTCTTCTGAGGTGTATTTGCAAAGGTTATGGGACCTTTTTCATTTTGGGACTACTGACATCTGGGGCAAGAAAAACTGGAGAAGATGGCGTCGGCTGTCAGCTTTATACTCCTGGCGCTCTGACGTCAGGGAGCATGGTTGAACAGTCGACGCCGGACCCAGACTTTGGGATTCTGGCCGTCCGAGGGCTGCCTGCCAGCAAGGGAGAACCCTACAGTCATGACTGCAACAGTGAAGACACTCGAACATCTACATTTATGGTAGGTGTACACAACTGTACTTTCCCCAAGGAGGAGAACTTGCCCTTCATGCAAAAAACTGGATGTCCATTACTCAGGACTAATGGGTCCTAAACATTGTATCCCAGGGGTACAGATTCTACTTCCACTCACTGCCAACCCCAAGTGGGTTTCCAGACCTTCCTCCAACCCAGTGGGCAGAGGCTCAAAAGCAGGTGCTTTCCCTGCTCAATATCAGAGCTATTCAACCTGTACCAGTAGAACAAAGGGGGCAGGGTTTCTACTCCAGACTTTTCCTGTTGCCCAGAAAAGAGGGTTCTTGGTGCTCAATCCTGGATCTATCAATTTTCAAAATCTTTCTGGTGGTCCCAAAATTCAAGATGCTTACCCTGCAACAGCTTCTCCTTATGCTAGCCAAGGATGCCTAGTTAGTCACGCTAGACTTAAAAGAAGCTTATCTGCACATTGGGAGGGTGGCCTAATGGTTAAGGTGTTTGCCTTACAAACACAACGCACAGGGTTTGAATCTCACAGGGGATAACTGGCTAGGTTTAAAATGGCTCGCAAGGGCAGTTTGCCTAGTACTAACCCATGAACCCATAAGAGAGTCGTGCAGGAAATATCTAACCTTCAGGGCAGGCTCTGTGCACTATCAGTTCTCTGCACTTCCCTTTGGCTTATCTACTGCACCAAGAGTATTCACAAAGTGCCTGGCTCCAGCTATTGCATTTTTCAGGTAAAGAAATATCCAAATTTTCCCATACTTGGACGATTGCCTGATTCAGGCGGACAGTCAGGAATTGCTCCTTCAGCACCTAGCATTTGTAAAAAGCCTTCTCACTTCATTGAGGTACACCATTAACGAAAAGATATCACAACTGGTGCCCAGTCAAAAGATTGTATTCCTGGGAGCAAGCTTGGATACAACTTCCCAGATGGCATTTCTCACTCTAGAAAAACAGATCTATCTGACCAACTACTTCAAACAACTGGCCACCAGAACCCAGCTATCTGCAAGGAAAATACTACAAGCCCTAGGGTTCATGGCCTCATGTATTCTGCTAATTCCATATGCAAGACTGCATATGAAGAAACTTCAGTGGTACTTAAAAAGTCTTTGGTGCCAACATTCTCAGGACCTGGAAACAAGTCATTCCAGTCCTACCTTGTCTAAGTGCAGAGTTCTTTTGGTGGGCAGAAGCATGCAACCACAACAAGGGACTGCCTTTCACTCAACCCCTTGCCGCCCAAACCCTGACTACAGACGCATCAAACTATGCATGGGGGGCTCACATGGCAGGCAAATGCATTCAGGGCCACTGGAGCCCAGGCCAAATTGTCCTGCACAACAATCAGAAAGAGATGCTAGCTATACAGAATGCTCTGACAGCCTTCAAATACCTAATCCTTCCAGGAAAGCTGCTGATGAAAACAGACAACACCACAGTTATGTGAACTCTGCAGGTTAGCCATTGCCATGTGGAGCACAGCCTTCAGCAACCAAGTGCATCTACAAGCTCATTTCCTGCCAGGCAAACAAAATTCACTGGCAGACGACTTAAGCAGAAATCTCCTAGACCCACACGAGTGGAAATTGGAGCCCAACAACTTCAACCTTCTAATCCAGAGGTGGGGGACACCGGAGGTGGACCTCTTTGCCTCCCCCTCGAACCACCAGTTGAGCAAATTCTGCACAAGAAACCCTCACAGCAGGGCCTGGAAGGTGGATGCCCTATTCTTCCAATGGGAAAACCTCTCAATTTATGCCTTTCCCCAATGCCCCTTCTCTCAAAAGTGCTACTCAAGATCAAACAGGACAGGCCAAGGGCAATTCTTATTGCCCCAGACTGACCATGCCAGCACTGGTACCCACTCTTACGCAGTCTGACAACAGTGCCACCCTGGCAACTTCACCAGACTCGTACCCTGCTGTCTCAGCAGGAGGGACAGATTTTGCATCCACAGTTGCAAACCCTAAACCTTGCAGACTGTCTTATTCCCTGAATACACTACCAGCAACCCTCAGCAAACAGGTGCTGGATGTCATTCTTGAAGACAGAAGGCCTAGTACTAGGAAATCCTATGCTGAAAATTGGAAAAGATATTGTTCGTGGAATCAGTCTCAAGGAAAGGACACAGCAGTGCCCTCCTTACCTCTAATCCTGGATTACCTAGCAGAGCTACTCTCCAGAGGCCTATCTTCTCCATTAAGATTCATGCCTCTGCCATCTCAGCTCATTATAATACTGAGCCACCTCATTTTTCTCACCTTCTCATCAAACAGTTCCTGAGAGGGGCTAACAACTTAAGGCCCCCTAGGAGAGCACCCACCCCTGCCTGGGACCTTAACTTTGTACTGGAAAAGCTCACACTTCCCCCTTTTGAACCTGCAGCTTCAGCAGAGTTAAAATTCCTCTCTTGGAAAACAGCCTTGCTTTTAGCCATAACTTCAGCAAGAAGAGTGTCTGAGTTACAGGCGCTCAGGGCTGTGGAACCCTTCATTATTTTCCATGCTGACAGGGTTTCCCTCAGGACTAACCCATCCTTTATGCCTAAGGTGGTGTCCAGTGTGGCTCTAAACCAATCCATCCATTTACCCACCTTCTTCCCTAATCCTTAGAATAAAGGGGTAATGATTCTGCACTCCTTGGATGTGCACAGACTGCTCAGGTTCTACCTTGACAGGACTAAACCTTTCAGAAAATCTGACTAACTGCTAGTCAGCTTTGCTACAGGGGCAAAGGGCAAGGCCATTTCAAAACAAACCATTTCCAAATGGATAGCACACTGCATCCATTTCTGCTCCAAGCACCATGGAAAACCTACCCCCACAGGGGATCAGACCACATTCCACTAGGGCTACTTCCACCTCTACAGCATTTCTCAGAGGAGTCCCTACTAGGGACATTCTGGAAGCTGCAACCTGGAGTTCTGTGCACACCTTCACCAAGTATTACCACTTACGTATTTTTTTCTAAATCCAGAGCTGGATTTGCTACAGCAGTCCTTATAAGGCCTGCTAGCCAGCCCTAACACTTCTTGACTGCCTCCACCCTTCCTCTGCTTTGGGAATCAACTCAAGTGTAATGACTGTAATAGTGAAACACGAAGAACATATTAGTTCTGTACACTTACCATAAATTTAGATGTTCGAGTGTATTCACTTTTGCAGTCCTGGTTTCCCTCCCTCCAGCCCCCTAGTTTTCTCCATCCTTTCTACCTCTCCTCTCTGTGGCCATTTTTAATAGCAGTTGTATTTACTTTTTACTGGTGGTGTTTCCCACCATATACTAGCTTCCTGTTTGGGGGCTCCTGACATCTGCGGCAAGAAAAACTGATGTAATGGCATCGGCTGCCTGTTTTATACCCCTGACGACCTGACGTCATGGAAGAAGCGACAGCATCCGGCTCAGAAATCTCAAGACTCTGGTATTCGGGCCGACTGAGGGCTACCTGAAGGCAGATAACCCAAGTGTGATGACTGCAACAGTGAATACACTCGAACATCTACATTTATGGTAAGTGTACACAACTGTACTTTCTTTGTCATTTCCCAAATCTATGTTAAGAAGAGGTTGTATTAATGAAATCAAAAAAAGTATTGGTAAACTATTTTTTCTATAACTTTAAAGACGGGAAAAGTAAGACGGATGGTTATCATTAGGGTCACTGCTGCAATAGCCTTAGCTATATGGTTTATATTTTGCCAAGAATGTGACAGCAGGCCACATGTGAAAGCTTCAGGGTACTTTCCAAATGCCAAAACCATTAGTCAGCTCGAACTGAACTAATTAAAAAGTTTTGGGTACCAAGCTATTTAGAGCTTTTCTGTCACCAAAGAACACTTGTCTTGTGGGCTTTCAAGGATCAAAGGTTAGCTAATGCTGTCCATCGCTGGCAGATAAGTGAAAATATTTATTTTAAGCTAGGAAAAGTACTTTTTTCTGACTACCATATGACTTTTAATAACTTTTAAACAGGAGGTTACTTTTTACTTTTGTGGGAAAAAAATATTTAAACCAAGTTAAGTCTCCTTTTTTGACTTTTTAAAATTTGTGTTATTTTACTTTTGGGGGGCAGGGGTAACTGAAGTGCTTTTTACTGTTTGTTTTTACCCCCCCCCCCCACACACACAAGGAAAGTATTACTTTTTACTACTATTTTGTTTAACTGACTACTCCTGCCAGGTTTCCCCAGAAATCTGGCATATTTTTCAGCCTAACCATGCAATAATCTTTCAGGTTCCTTGGTTTTTCCTTCTTCCCGCCTCACAAAGAAGAGCTTTACTAAATAGCCTTTGCCACCACAACAGGCTGCTAAATTGTCTCGGCCAGAGTTCATTGACTCTGCTATGGACATTTCTATACCTCATACATTTCATATTTTTCCCTGGCTCCCTGTGGTGTAGTTAGTACAGTAATCATGAACTGGGGATTAAACATGTCCTCTGTGGCTGTTGGTGTTCTCTTCATTGGTCTTGAGAGAAGGGGCAGGGAATACCACTCTGCCTATCCAGAATGTTGTGCCTGTCCCTAGGAAAGTGTTTCCTGACCAAAGTGGGTCTCCATCTTCAGAAATTCCTGTCAGCAAGAATCAAAAACCTAGGCATATATTTCTCCTGTCTGTCACTTTGGACAGGAGTGGTTTATTGGGCTTAATTAAGAAATTAGCTCAGGCTGTTGACCGTTCCACTTTAGCTGGTTTTGTTAAAATAGACATTCTTCATTTTCTAAAGGTCCAGGTTTTTAAACCACAAAATGATTTTGAAGGGACATATTTTGTTTTCTTTCCCCAGGTTTATGATTCATATCCTTAGGATAGTGAAGCTTTTTTCATTCTTTTGAATGATTCTTTTCACCATTTCCAGGATTAATCAGTTTGGAACATGACATTCCACTGTCCATGAATGAAGTATTATGTTTTATTACAATTGGATTTAACAGACCCTCCACCAGTTCCTCTTGTACTTTCAGAATTGGAGGATGCCTTTTTTGGGTCTATGTTAAGTCATCAAAACATCAAATCATCGAACAGAATTTAATTGGAAATGCCTTTCATCGAACCCTCTCTTTTGGGGGGGCTGCGTCCCACCCCTGCTAATTATATATACCACCTCTGAGATTGCACTACAGTCAGGAGAGAGCAAATTTCCTGATCCCTACTGTAATGCAGTCTCAGTAAGAATGGTTCCACAAACGGCATGTTTGAAAAAATGCTGTTCTATCAGCTGTTCTTTCGATGTAATAATTGGGACCAGTCTGTAACTTGCCTGACAGCCAGTCTCCTGACTCCAAGAAAAGCAGATACATTATATAAAGTTCTGACATCTTACAAGTTTTTGTGCACTCACCCCAGATCAGACGTTGCTGCTGTTAAACATCTGGTTAATATCAGTCCATCTCCTTCTGACGAGGAAGGAAAGCTTATGGTAGAATTATGGAAATAGTGTATTCTTCTGCAAGAACACAAAACTTAGTTTTAGAATTATTAGCATCAGGCTGATATGTTAAAGTTTGCTTGCCTTTTTTGAGAACATGAGGACTATTAAATCATCTGTTTCTTCTTCCAAGGAAAAAAATGTGTAACTTGATTGCTTCTGTCTCTAAAGTGGCTACTCACTGTTTGAAATGTGCTTATGATTGTGCTGGTATCACTTACAGGACTGCTGCCACCAGCACTGTTTTGAGAAGGTTTGCTTGGTTGTGGTTTCAAAACCTTCCCAGAGTCATAGCTGAAATTTTTAATTCTCCCTTGGATAGAGAGTTAGTTTCAGGAGGTCCTTAAAGTGTGATGAGAGAGGTAAGTGGATTCAAGGAATCTTGGAATTTTCAGTCTTGTTCGCAAAGTTTCCAGTAAGTCCAAACAAATGGAAACTGCGCACCAACTGTAGAAACCGAGCTTTATTGTAATCACCAACAAGTAATATCTACATAAACGCTTTATCAACCAAATGCGTTTTCGTCCACATCTATACTGAGACTTCATCAGACAAATTAATTAAATCCAATTGCTCTTTAAATACTCTAATTAAAATCAAAACAACCAATAATATTGTTTGCATCCTATCTAAACCAATAAAACAAAAAGGCTCATTGTATAAAAAGCTCTATGGGTACTTAATATAGTGTTAAATCATGTTAAAACATTATTAAAACTTTAAACACTTTTAAAACAATTAATTATGTTTTCCTTTGTGTATAAATACTTTCATAGTTCATTGTAAATAATTAAATACAATAAATAATCCTAGTTTAAAAATGTATGTGTATTGAAGTTTTGTTTTTTCATTAAAAACTCGATCTGTTTATGTTTAAATAGCACCATCTACTGTTCATTTAGAATCACTGCAGGTTTAATCTATATTTTAGCTGCTCTCAGTTTTAACACTGAGAATAACGAAATGTGTTCATTTAGTCCAGGGAACCTGGTGGCTTCTAATAGTATTTGCCACCATAATTCTTTGAACTCAAGCCATTCTTCCCAGAGACCACCTCTCATCTCTTTTTTGACCTGCTCAAGCACAAAGAAAAAAAATTTGAATCTTTACATACTCTTGTGTGTTTATATAGGGCATTCGTTTCTTTATTCTTAAGTATCTCATATGTGTGTTCATATATTCTTTTTTTCAGCACTCTTTCCGTCTTTCCGACGTAGAATGAGTTGCATTTTGAACACAAAGCCATATATACCACCCCCTTTGATTCACAGTTATGGTGTCCTGTACTGTGAATGTTGATGTCTCTAGCTTCTAAATAAACCTCTCTTTTGTTGAGGATGTATTGACACTGATTGCAGTGTCCACATTGATAAGTTCCATTAATAGTGTTTGTTATAGCAGCCTTATTAGAAATGTTGTTATTAGCATTAGTCTTGTTATTTTCTAATAACTTTTTAATGCTCCATGCGTTCTTGTAAACTATTTTGGGAGTGCTTTCATTTATATTTAAAATGTCAGAAAAAGATATAAATTTGTCCCATTCCATCTGAAATATCTTTTTCACCTTAGAATTAAACAAATTAAATTCTAGAATCAGAGCCGATTGATAATGTAATTCTCCTTTTTTGTTCTTCTTATTGGGATGAGCATAGTTGACAATGGTACCAGCGTCATTAGTAGAATCAATAGTGTTTGTCACGCTGCCTTTTATAGGTTTAAATTTTGTTAGTCTGTTCTGCTCCACCTCTTTTCTTATACTTTTAATAAAATCAAGTGGATAACCTCTTGCACAGAACATCCCTTCCAAGGTGTTACATTCCATAAAAAAATCTTCATCCCTACTAGTCATGCGACACCCCCTCACAAACTGCCCCTTGACAATATTCTTTTTGCAGTGTGGGGGGTGTGCACTAGTAAAATGCAAAAAGGAGTTGCAAAAAGTACTTTTTCTAAATACCTTAGTTTCCAGGTCTTTGTTATTCAAATTCTTATACACTTCAATATCCAAGTACTGTAACCTATCAGTGGAAATAGTGTATGTAAACCTCAGAAAGTTCGTAGTATTCTGAATATAATCGAAGAATTCAGTTAATTTGTCATTGCCTCCTGTCCAGAAAATAACAATATCATCCAAATAACGCCTGTAAAGTGACCAATATTGCTTATATTCTGAGTTCAAGACAAAATTGGATTCCCAACCTGCTAACACAATGTTAAGATGTAGGTGCAAAAGCGCACCCATTGACACGCCTCTTATTTGCTGGTAATATTCTCCATTAAAAAGGATAAAATTGTACTTAAGTACTGTGTCAGCTAGTTCCACTATTGCTGTCTTTTCTGAATGTGTAAGTGTTTTATCCAAGAAGACCATATCTTCAAACATACTCATCCCCTCATGGTGGGGTATACAAGTAAATAAATCGATAACATCTATTGTAACAAAAATAAGATCTTCAGTCAGGAGGTCAGGTGTAATGTTTCTCAGCAAATCCCACGAGTCTTTCAAAATGTATTCATTGTTGTTGCAAATATGTTTTGTCATTAAATCTACGTATTTAGCCATGGGAAGCGTTTTTGAACCATCAGCTGCTACTATTGGTCTTAATGGAGGGTCACACACATTCTTGTGCACCTTTGGTATCCCAAAGATTATAGGAATCTTTGGTTTGGGTACAAATAAAAATTTGTGCATCTTACTATCAATTGTGCCTTCCATCATCATGTTATCCAATATAGTATCTATTTTATAGTAGGCCAAGTTCACCTCATTTAGTGATACACTTCTGTATTTACTTTCTTCTCTAAGGATACTGTTCATTTTGCCTTCGTATATTATGTTATCCATAATAACAACCCCCCCTCCCTTATCTGGCTTCATAATTCTGATTTGAATGTTGTGTCTCAAATCATTCAAGGTTTCGTATTCCTTTTCTGAAAGGTTGTATTCTTTAATATTTTGTTTGAATTCCTTTCTGATTTCATTTTCAAGAACTGTATCCAGATTCTTAATTTGTGGGTGGTATGGGGGGTTGTAAGTACTTCGCCTAGTGAAAATAGAGTGTTGAGAGTCAGACTCCGGTGACATTGGGGACAGTATGGCTTGCAAATTTACCTTCCTAAGGAACAATTTCATGTCTATAATTGTTTGCACCAGGTCCCCTTTTGTACTAGGGATAAATTTGAATCCTTTGCTAAGTAAATCGAAGTGTACTTTTTTGATAGGAACATCACTAAAATTATATGTAGAAAAATTCCTAAAGGTATACGTAGTGCCTGTTCGTAGTATCCCATCATCTGGACCGAAGTCTGAGGGTGTCCGAAAGAATGGAAATAGGGGTGGGGGTGTAAGTTGTTCTTATTAATACCTCCCTCTCCCCCTTCTCCCTCCCCTCTTCTGAAAATTTTGAAAATGCCGTTTATTTTTGTTATAGTATTGGTCCTCATTCGCTAAAGGTGGAAATTCCATATCGTAATCTCTCCTGTTTTGTTCCTCACTCCAGGTACTCATTTGGTTGTTATACCCAGTTACTTTACTAAACTTAATTCTATCATTGTGTTCCCATCTCTTAAAAGGTGGCTCTGGGTAACTAATATTATTCTGGTATTCCTCAATATCCCTTTTCAGTTTATTAATCTTTCTTTGTTCCAACATTTTACATTTAGAATCAATATCAGATCTAAGGCTGTAGTATCTATCTCTTTCATGCTTAATTTCAAAAAACAGATCTTTTTTAATAAAACTATCTAAAACCAAAATCTCTTGTTCTAGTTTCTCTTAAATCCTGTTATTTTCTTTAATAATGAGCCTAAGAATCTCAAGTCCACATTTGTTAAATGCATCAATAAGTTCCTTGTGAAAAACAGTACCAGGTTCTACATTATTTGGGTACTTCCATACACTAAGCCCTTTAGGTACAATTTTTTGCTTAATACATTCCATCAAGTAACAGTTTTCAGTGCCAAGCGTTTTATATCTATACATTAGTTTTGATAATTTTTCAATTTTTAAAACATACGAGTCACCATCCAGTGGTGCACCATCCTCATTGCGTTAAAAATTGAAACTACAAGGACTTTTCAACCAGTCCTGTATATTTTTGTTGTTTGGGGAAGTGGAAACAGTACCTGAAACATTGTTATCCAAAGTGTTCGGCTTAGAAACTCGGCCATTAGTCGCAACTCCTGCATAGCTGTTCTTATTTTGTTCAGCAGGAGGAAGCAAAAGTAGCGGAGTGTTGGCAGGGTCAAAAATGCTACCATTCGGTTTCGCATCATCAATCGACGTAGGGCTGGATCCACAATTGTGTCTTTTCCTCTTGTGTTTCGAAGCCCCAAACCTTTCGGTCCCTTCGGACGTGACTTCAGCGTCAGTAGGTTTCCTGCCAATCAGCGTTAAGCAAAGTGGAGTAAGAAGTTCAATTAACTCTGACCGATCAGCTTGCGTGACTGTCCCACCACTTCGCGATTTAAAGTTGGTGAACTGTTCTCCATTGCAGGGCACCAGAACTACAATAAATCCAGTAAAGGCACCCAAGCACGAAAAAAGTAACCAGTAAGTCCAAACAAATGGAAACTGCGCACCAACTGTAGAAACCGAGCTTTATTGTAATCACCAACAAGTAATATCCACATAAACGCTTTATCAACCAAATGCGTTTTCATCCACATCTATAGTGAGACTTCATCAGACAAATTAATTAAATCCAATTGCTCTTTAAATACTCTAATTAAAATCAAAACAACCAATAATATTGTTTGCATCCTATCTAAACCAATTAAACAGAAAGGCTCATTGTATAAAAAGCTCTATGGGTACTTAATATAGTGTTAAATCATGTTAAAACATTATTAAAACTTTAAACACTTTTAAAACAATTAATTATGAGAGAGGTAAGTGGATTCAAGGAATCTTGGAATTTTCAGTCTTGTTCGCAAAGTTTACCAAGGGGTATGATGCTATGCCTACAACAGTCTTTAAAAAACTAACTAAACTTGGGAAGCTGCTGGTAAACAAATGTTTATAAAGCAGTGACAAGGAGCTACCAAAAAAGAAAGGAGGACCCCCCCCCCAGAATAAAGGACAGTCTAACCAGTCTGAGTAACTATCTACAAGACTCCCTCCTCCCTTCCTACCCTGCAAACCCTTATTCCTTCCAGAAAGCCTGAACCTCTATTTCTTACTTTTGCAACAGGTAGTTTCACACAGATGGGCTTTAAAAATAATCCATCGAGGTTTTAGATCACAGTGGAGCCTCTCTCTCTCCTTATCAAGAGATCCACCTTCACCAATCAGATCAAACTCCCCTTCCTCCTAGTTATTCAGCATCTCCTGTCTCAGGGGGTGATAGAAGTGGTCCCTCCTCTTCAGATAGGAGAAGGGTTTTATTCAAGAATGTTTTTGGTGTCAAAGAAAGAATATTCTTGGTGATCAGTTGCAGATCTATCCTTTCTGAATGTGTTTGTGATTGTGCTCAGGTTTAGAATGTTATACCTTCACAGCTTGTTACCCCTTATTCCTCATTCGAGTTTTCTGGTGGCCTTAGATTTAAACAATGCATATTATGATATTCTTGTCCATCCAGATTTTGGATGTTTCTTAAGGTTTTTCTGCCGGTCAGTTCTCTACATTACCCTTTGGTCAACTCTTTGCTCCAAGGGTTTTCACAAAAGTATCTAGCTCATATGATAGCCTACTGCAAACTGCAAGGTATTCACATTTTTCCTTCTTTAGACTACTTGCTTATCTTCACAGAGTCCTTTTCAAAATGTCAGTAATCTCTCATCTAGGTAGAGGATCTTCTACACTGACAATGGAGTTCTAGGAGAAATTACCAAAGGCTTGTTTGAGTCTCTTTCATAGGGTTGTTTTTTTGGGATGCCTCCTAGATATCTCAGTTCAAAGGCTTTTCTTCTATAGGAATGAGTGGATCTATACCTGACTTTTTCTACTCAAACTACTGTCTTGTCCAGCAAATTTTTTAGGATTCTGTGTGTCATGGGTTCTACGATTTTCATGATAAATCTTGAAGGCCTCCACATAAGGAAAATCTCACTGGTACCTAAAATCTGCATGGTCCCAATATCAGCATTCCATAACATTTCAGATTCCAGTTTTGAGGTTTGTGGAAAGGGACATTTTTTTTGGGATACCAAATTTATCAGAATCTAGGTGTCCCATTCCCCCTGTTAGCCTCAGCACAGTCTGTAACAACTGGTGTCTCAGACTTTTTCTTGTGAGTCGTGTCAATGGTGATAAAAGTGCAGGGTGTTTAGAACAGAAAGGACTTACCAAAACACACGCACCACACACACACACACACACACACACACACACACACACACACACACACACACACACACACACACACGAGATGTTGGCAGTTATAAATACTCTCAATTCTCTGAAGCATCTGTGTGATCCCTGGCACCTCTACAAAGTATTTACAGATAACACCCCAGTGAAGTGGTACATAAATGGGGGGGGGGGGGCAGATCTTGCCCTCTGTACAGATTAGCCACATTAGCTTGGGATGTAACTTTCCTGCACATTCTCACTTTTACATCTTGTATACTATCAGAGTGAAATTATGAGGCAGGTGAACTGATCATGACCAGGACAGATCCTCACAAACAGAAATTGAATCAGGGAGTCTTCCAGAATTTGTGTGATAGATCTCTGTTCCACGTACAACAATCAGTTGGCAAAGTTTTGCTCCAGAATTGCATGCAAGGAGGTCTGGAAGGATGGATGCACTTTCTTTTCCTTGGGCAGGAAAGTTCCAGTGTGTTTTCCACCCTTTCCACTAATATCCAGGATCATTCTGAAATTTCAGCAGGACTCTCCAAAGGTCAGTGTTGACTCCCTTCTGGCCCAAGTAGTAGTGGTTCTCCATTTTAGAAATGGCCAGAGGTAATTACCGCAAGCTTACTCCCAGGCTGGACCTATTCACACAAGACAAGGGATGTTTGATGCACCCTCACCCCAGACAATTTTAGCTGCCTGCCTGGATGATAGAATTTTAATACCTTTTATGGACCTTCTTTTTTCTGAGGACATGCAGCAGGTATTAAAGGAAACAAGAATACCTACTACTAGAAAATCATGTTTTAGTAAACTGAAAAGGTTTTCTAATTGGTGCCAAGAAAAGAGCTGGCACCCATTCAGGCCTTGTTTTTCTTTGGTTCTACATTAATTGTGCGAGTTATTATCCTCTGGGCCTGTCTTACCTCTCCATCAAGGTTCATTTGTTTTCCATTTCAATGTGTCTGCTCATGGATCCTTCTCTTTCAATGCAATCTCATGTGAAAACATTTTTGAAAGGTTTGTTGCATATTAAGCTACCTAGAAAATGGGTGGGTTCTCCTTGAGATCCTAATTTTGAATTAGCAAAGCTAACTCTTGCTTCATTTGAACCTTGTTAGCAGACTGACTGTGTTCTTAACATAGAAAACGCTCTTAATTCATTGCTGTCACCCATGCAAGACAAGTATCTGAGTTGCAAGGTCTTAAGTTGGGTCAACCCTGTCCTATTTTCCATAAAGATAGGGTTGCCTTAACTAATCCTTCACTTATGTTTAAAGTGTTATCCAGATTTACTTTTATCCAAGATTTCCATCTCCCTGTCTTTTCCAGAACCTAAAAATGAGGGAGCAAGCATACTCCACACCTTTCGAGGTGCACAGCCAACTCTGATATCATCGCGACAGAACAAAATATTTCAGGAACTCTGATCATTTATTTCTTGTGAAGGCAAGAAAAAAGGGCAGTCTGCATCAAAACAGGCTGTTATACCCAACACCACAAGACACTTCCAGGCAGGGACAGGAGTCATTCTGCTAGGTTTGTGGCTTCATCTCTAGCTTTTTGGGAAAAGTTGGGTTCTAGAAGTAGCAACTTTATCCTCTGTGTAAATTAGATTCTTTCTCCAGGTGTAGCATGGGCTTTGCTAAGACCACTGTCCAGGGGCTTCTGGACCCTCGTTCTTCCTCTTGCCAGTCAACCTTAGCTACCATGTAGCTAAGGGTATTGCAGCAGTAATCATAGTAATGAACATAGTAGAGTTGTGTAATTAAACTTACCCTAACAGTATGTGTCCGAATGATCACTGTTGCAGTAGCTTCTCCCTCCCACCACCACCCTTATTTTTGTATGTTTTTGTTGCCAGGATGAGGACTTTTATTTTTATTTTCCTTGCATTGCCTTGTCTGCTGTGTTAGCATGAAAACTCTGAAGGGCTTGATGCCCAAACCTGTCTTTTTAGTTGGTCCAGGTGAAGCTGACTAACAGTTTAGTTGTGTGGAAGGTGCCTTGAAGCTTTGGAAGCTGTCTGTCTGTTGTATACTTAGCAGAATGTAACCCATATAATTAAGGATACTGCAGCAGTGATCATTTGAGCATCCACTGTTATAGTAAGCTTACTTACTCAGGTGTACTTTTGTAATCACAAAGCGCTTTTAAACTTGAAGATTTGGGAATGGGGAATAATGGTATGCTGTCCTTCCATATCACTATTGCAGTATTTTTTACAGTAGTGATCTCTGCCAAGGGCAGCCTGACATCTGGCAAGATTACCAAAACCTTTTGGTTGTAAAGGGTATGCTGTACGTCACACGTATGCTTCCTGCTCATGGTATAGGGCATAAAGGTGATGTCAGGATTTACCATCCTCTATATTTCTTTTCCACCAGTCTGAATGCCATCTTTGATTGTCAGTCTTAATGCTCATTTGTCTACTGGTTTCTACTGCATTTAGATAAGTGCTCCTTTGGTGTTTTTTTGTTTTTTTTAACTGGTTATTGGGTTTCATGTCATCCAGAAAGGGGAAATGCCAGTGAGGGAGACAGATTCCCCATAATGAGCATCATGAGCATTGTTTGTTCTGATTAGGTGCTTCCCATGACCATACATCATGTGAGATTTGTCAGTCCTGTATCCGTAAGATGTTGTAGAGTCAACTTTCTTGGCTCGCAATTTACTTAGAGAACCAGCAACTTAAAATTGTTGGCTAAAGATACCATGGAAGGATCTTCTTGGCCCAAGGCTGTTCTGTTTCCGAAGAATAAGGCCAAGAAAATTCGGTCTGATTCTTCGGCTGTACCACCTCCACCGGATGTCTCCCTTGACGCTGATGAAAGCCCGGAAGATTGTCCAGTTTCTTTTTCAGACTCCTCAGCCGTGACTGCTTTGGTGGCCGTCATGGACCAGACTCCATGCACGTTTTTCAGACTTCCACATCGGATGTACAGGGGGAACATCTGCTGATTATTACTGAAGGGCCTAGGGGTGTTCCTCAAATTTTATTAAAGGAAGAGGATGTCCTTCAAGGATGCATCTGCAGTCCTAACAAATGGGTTGTCCTGGCCTCAGGCAGCCCTTCGGTCGGCTGGATTCCAAAGTCTGGGTCTGGCCTCGGCTGATGTCACACTTCACCCGACGTCATAGCTGCAGTTCAGCGGGTATAAAGGCATCAGCCGACGCCATTTTCCTCAGTCTTTCTTGCCGCGTGGCGCCCGAAGCAGAAGCTGTTCGCAAGTGCCGGTCGGTCAGAACCAGAGATTGTTACTACTGAAGACTTCTAAAAAGCTAAGTACCCCGTTGGGGACTCTTTCTTGCCTCAGCCGATGTCAGAAAAAGTGAATAACTGTTTAACTTGTGGGAAACCAATACCTCATAAAGATTTCCACTCTTACTGCCTACCTTGTTTAGGCCCAGACCACGACGTAGCAGCTTGTCTAGCCTGTGCTTCCTTCAACCGACGGACACTTAGACGTCGGTCGGAGTTTGCAGAGGAGTTTTTCGGCTTCGCTTTTGCTTATATCATGCCGTCGGAGACTCCGACTTCACATTTAGCTAAAAAGCATAAGGAAAAGGACTGACACTCGCGGTCCGCGGTTTCGGCCGAAACCGCGGTTAAGCCAACCGCGAGTGTCTCGGTTTCGGCTGAAACCGAGCCCTCGGTTCTTCCTTCGGCTGAAAGCATTCCTCCTACTACGGAGGCCTCTTCCAGCATGGCTGAATCTGCTACGGAAAATCTACCTGCTCTTACAGTTTCTCAGGATTTATCTGAAACTATTCCCTTAGATGCATCTACTCCTGCACGTGGAGCTGCTAGGCCCCCTGCATCCATGTCAATTAAGGCTTCTGCCAGGGCCAAAGCAGCTAAATCTTCAAAGGCCATACCTGCTAAAACCCCCTCTCACAGGCCTAGCACTAATACTCAAATGCTTAGTCTAGCAGAGGATCTCATTTCTTTGATCAGGGGAACCCAGTCTCACCCTGACAGGGCCTCTCACCCACCTCCAGAGAAGAGGCCTAGAGCAGAGCCCCCTGAGCCAGTTTCTTCGGATTACTCCTCTGATGATTCAGAAAATACAAACCCTCCAGAAGGCCCTTATTCTCCATATGAGGACTCTGATGCAGAGGATTCCATACCTTCTGCCTCTCCTGCTGAGGAATTTTCTTTTGGGGAAACCTTGCATGCTATGAGGGAACAATTTCAATGGCAGGGCCAGGATTTTTCAGACTCTAGGAAAAGGCTTAGGACCTTCTTACATTTACCACAACATAGGCCTTTAGCTATTCCTCCAGTACTTGCAGTTGTGGATGATGCATTTAATGATGCTTGTACTGCCCCTGACTCACTGCCTCCGGCCCCTGCTAAGCCCGACAGATACTACAGGGTTCCGGACACACATTATCATTTGTATAAGGCTCCTATAGCAGATCCAGAAACTATTTCACAGGGCCCCAAAGCTGTAGCAGCTGCCTCTGCCAAAAACCCCCTCTGAAAGAGAATCTAGGGCATTGGAGAGATGGGGTAAAAAGTTTATACTTCTGCTACTCTTCGGCTAGGGCCTTAAACTGTCAATTCCACATGATTCAGTATCAGGAATTTCTGTTAGATCAGCTCACTAAAAAACTGTCCTCGCCTGAGCCTTTAGACCTTAAGTCCCTTCAGGATTTGGTGCATAATACTCAGTAGGTCAGTAATCATTCCTTAAAATGCGGCTATGATGCACTGGAGGCTTCCTTTAGATCAGCTATGACTGGTACAGTGATCAGAAGGCATGCATGGTTAAAAGAGCAATCCTTACCAGACCATGCAAAGTCAAAGCTTCTAGATGCACCCATGGAAAAGCACAGTTTGTTTGGCTCCCCTGCACAGCAAGTGTTGAAGGTGGAAGAAAAAGGTAAATCTGTCCAGACAGTCGAGGATTTCTTACAGGTCCAGCCTCCGAGATTTAGTAGGAACTGGCCTTCCAAAAATTGGTCCTTTCCAGAAACCACCAGAGCACAGAGAAGCAGAAATAGACGCCCTAGAGGCAGAGGTCAATCCAGAGGTGCCTACAGGGGACATCAGTGGCAGCCTAACAGCCAGAGAAGTACTGCCACAGATCCAGCCACTACCACTTCCACAGGACAATCACAGTGACTTGGCTCTGAAACCACCTACCAGGGAACAACTGGGAGCACCCTTAGGTGGAAAGCTAGCCTTATTTTCAGTAAATTGGCATTACATTACAGGAGACAAATGGATTTTACAGACAATAGACAAAGGCTACAGGTTTCACTTCCATACTCTTCCAAGGAAGAGAGGAATGCCAAACCTAACTCCAAACCAAAGGACAAACGCTCTACAGCAAATAGACCACTTACTAAGCATGAGAGTTATAGAAAAGGTACCGGCTATGGAACAAGGACAAGGATTTTATTCAAGGCTTTTCCTGGTACCAAGAAAGGAAAACCAATGGAGACCTATCCTCGATCTGTCCGCTCTAAACACATATCTCATTGTACCAAAATTCAAGATGCTGACCCTACAGCAACTTCTTCCCATGCTGGGCAAGGAGTCTTGGCTGGTGACTCTGGATCTCAAGGAGGCATACCTGCACGTCCCCATTCGACCAAATTGCAGAAGATACCTCAGATTTCTTGCAGGATCAGAGCATTATCAATTCTCAGCATTGCCTTTTGGCTTATCTACTGCGCCCAGAGTATTCACGAAATGCCTGGCATCAGTAATTGCTCATTGCAGGCTTCAGGGAATTCAAATTTATCCATACCTGGACGACTGCCTGTTACAAGCGGACAGCAAGGACAAATTGACAAAAGATTTGAAAAAGGTTATTCACCTGCTGCAAGCCCTGGGATGCACACTCAACACAAAAAAGTCAAGGCTGATACCATCCCAAAGGATAACCTTCTTGGGTGCAGAACTGGACACATCAAACCAGATGGCATTCCTCACAGCAGAAAAACAGAAGCAGCTACCACTCTATTTCATGGCATTGTCAACGCAGAACCAGCTTACAGCAAGGAAAATACTGCAAGCCCTGGGTTACATGGCATCCTGCATAATATTAATTCCACATGCCAGACTACATATGAGGAAGTTGCAATGGTACCTGAGGAATTTATGGTCTCAGCACAAGCACAGCCTAGAAACCCAAATTCCAATAATTCCATGCCTGAAACAAGAATTCCAGTGGTGGGCCCAGGCCTGTCAATTGAACAAAGGACTGCCTTTCCACAGGCCTCACCCAACCCAGACTATCACCACAGACGCCTCAGACCTCGGTTGGGGGGCACACATGGTGGACAAGTGCATACAAGGCTTATGGACTCAAGACCAGATGAAACCTACACATAAATCAAAAAGAGATGCTGGCAGTAAAACAGGCAATTCAGACATTCAGACCATTCCTTCAACAGGGTCATTTGCTGATAAGGACGGACAACACCACAGTTATGTGGTATATCAACAAGCAGGGAGGCACACATTCTTATCCTCTATGCCGGATGGCAATGGACCTCTGGAATTTGGCCCTGAGCTTCAACATTAAGCTCCAAGCCATATTTGTGCCAGGAAAAGAAAATATACTAGCAGACATCTTAAGCAGAACCACCACGGATGCCCACGAATGGATGCTGCATCCAGACATCTTCAGAACCATCACAAGGAAATGGGGACTGCCAGAAATAGACCTGTTCGCGTCCCCACACAACCACCAATTGAAGAAATTATGCACAAGGACATACCACCCACTTGCTTGGAGGGGTGGACTCCCTATCCTTCAGTTGGGAAAACCTGACAGCATATGCATTCCCACCTCTTCCTTTGATGCACAAAGTGCTACTGAAGATTAAAGAAGATCGACCCAGGATCATCTTGATAGCTCCAGACTGGCAGAGACAACATTGGTACCCACTACTGAGGAGTATGTCCCAGGAGCACTCATGACCTCTACCCCTACTACCTCTACTGCTAACACAGAACAACTTCAAAATCCTGCATCCAAACTTGAAAACACTGCAACTAGCTGCTTGGAACATTATATAAGGCAAAATAACCCAGATTTATCTCAAAGGGTTAAAGACATTATCTTGGAGGCTCGCAGACCCTCAACAAGGAAAACTTATTCAGCAAAATGGAAAAGATATCTCATTTGGAGTGCAACAAAAGGTGTAGATGCATCATTGGCAAACATAGCTAACATCCTGGAATACTTGGCAGAGCTTTTCCACAATGGTCTGTCTTACTCCTCCATTAAGATTCATGCATCAGCAATTTCAGCAGAATACAACATGGATCCTCCAGTCTTCTCCCAACCTCTACTCAGGCAGTTTCTCAGAGGAATTAAAAATGTAAAACCACCAAGGAAACCACCACTGCCTACATGGGACTTGAACTTTGTGTTAGAAAAGTTGACACTTCCCCCCTTTTGAACCAGCAGCAATAGCAGAATTACAGTACTTATCTTGGAAAACTGCTTTCCTGCTTGCAATCACTTCAGCTAGAAGGGTTTCTGAATTACAGGCATTAATGGGCAGTACAACCCTTCCTTATCTTCCATCAGGATAGAGTGTCCTTGAGAACTAATCCTACCTTTATGCCAAAGGTGGTCTCCAGGGTATCATTAAACCAAGCAATACACCTACCAACATTCTTCCCCAACCCGCAGAACAGGGGGGAAAGATTGCTGCATACTTTGGATGTACACAGACAATTGTGCTACTACCTGGACAGAACCAAGAACAATAGAAAAACTGACCAGCTTCTGGTAGCATATGCAACAGGAATGGAAGGAAAAGCAATTTCAAAACAGACAATCTCAAAATGGATAGGAAATTGCATTAGATTTTGTTACTCTTTTCATGGAAAGGCAACTCCAGAAAACATCAGGCCTCACTCCACAAGGGCTACAGCCACTACTACAGCCTTCTTGCGAGGAGTGGCTACCAAAGACATTTTAGAGGCTGCTACTTGGAGCTCCGTGCATACATTTGCCAAGCATTATAATCTACCTTTATACTCCAGATCCCGAGCAGATTTCGCCACTGTTGTTTTGCAAGGGATCTTAACTACACCATAAACTCTTAGTGCCTCCTTAGTGCCTCCTCCCCCAGTTTGGCTATGGTATTCTACCCATTTGTTAGGACTGCAGATGCATCCTTGAAGGACATAGTACAGTTTTGTACCTACCATAAATGTAGATGTCCGAGAGGCATGCATCTGCAGTCAGGATTACCCACCCTCCTTCCCCTCTGTGGTACTCCTAGGGTAATTGCCCATCTTGTAGCTAGCTGGGGGAATCTATTATGGTGTATTTGTTTGTATATATGTATATACATGTTTATTTCTATTTGCTCTCTATTGTTTGGAAATATTTGCATTTATCCAAATTTAGCCTTCCTAGAGGGCACCTGGCATCTGGGGCAAGAAACACTGAGGAAAATGGCGTCGGCTGATGCCTTTATACCCGCTGAACTGCAGCTATGACGTCGGGTGAAGTGCGACATCAGCCGAGGCCAGACCCAGACTTTGGAATCCGGCCGACCGAAGGGCTGCCTGAGGCCAGGACAACCCATTTGTTAGGACTGCAGATGCATGCCTCTCGGACATCTACATTTATGGTAGGTACAAAACTGTACTTTCTGACTACCATTACGAGTCAGAACCTCCAAAAATTTTCAAGGCTGACATCCCACTCAAAAAGAAACAAAAAACTAAACATATTTCACCTGTTCAGTAGATCCTCAGAATCTTCATTTAAGGCCTGTTTAATGCCTTTATCGCTCTCAAGCCTCCAGGGAGTTTTTGTCCCTGCTCTTCCCTGGTCTCCTACCACTCGTAAGAGACCCAAGGAGCAGGATTATTCATCTGAGGAGGATGCTGATTCTAATGAAGAGTCCTTGACTTATTCCTCCCAGATTCATTTGCCTCTTGGCTATACTTCTGAGAAAGAAGTCTTAGCAGTCCTGACTCTCCTTTTGAGGAGATTTAATTTGGTGATACCATTTCCAGAATTATGTAATTTTTCAAATGGGACTGTGTTCAGGTGCCTGATGTTCAGAAGAGATGCCATCAGCTTCCACAAATGGATTCTCCTAGATCTCTTGCTGTTCCTCCAGTTCTTACAGCCTTGCTTGGATACATTTTCCCACTGCTTCTCAGGCTCCTGACTCCCAACCCCCTGCTCTCAAAAAAAACTGCTAGGTTTCATAAAGTGCTTGCGTACTGCAGGTTTCTTTAACTGTCCCTCTGCCAATCCCTCTGTGATGGCAGTGGCTTCTGATAAACCTTCCAAATTGTTGCCTTCCACTGAATTGCTGCCATCTAATAAGGATAGCAGAACCATGGAGAGACTGGGTAAGAATGTGTATACTTCTGCCACCCTAGCCTTTGGATCTGTTAACTGTTAGACACATATGACTAAGTACGCTTTGGCTTTCTCTCTCAAGCCTGTCAGGCTATTTCTGAACTCCCTGACTCCGAGAGGAAGGCCTCTACTGTTGCTTTGCTTGGGACATTCTCCTAAGTAGATTATCATGCCTTTAAGTGCAGCTGCTGCTTTATCTATGGCTGCTGCTTTTGAATCTGTTTTGAGGAGGTATTCCTGACTCAGACTTCAGCCTTTGCCTGATGATATCAAGGATAAACTGGCGGATGTTCCTCTGGAGAATAAGAGTATGTTTGATGCTGCTGATGCAGAGTTGTGTAAGTCCTTGCAAGGAAAGGACAAGGCCTTACAGGAGTTGAAGCATATTTAGGTTTCTCCTATGCCCAAGTTTCAGAGGAGTTGTACTAATAGGCCTGCCTTTGTTTGTAGACAGTCTCACCCTCCCCTCAAAAGTAAAAAGGATGGTAGAAGGGCTCCCTTGCTAAGGCTACCCCAACTCCTAACCACCAAGCCTCCTTTTCTTGACTAGCCAAGTGCTGCCTGACAATGCTGCTGTTCTCAGTCACATTCCTCTTTCTCTGCGTCTTTCCCTGTGCCCTCCTGTTGGGTAGAGGTCACCCAAGACTCCTAGGTTCTTTCTCTAATTCATCAGGGTTATTACATGGGCATTCCTTAGCCTCCTTAGGAACAACTGCCCTCTTGCTGGCTCAAGGAACAATTCAAATGGTTCCAACCCCTTGGGGGGGAGGGATTTTACTTCACAATGATGTCCTTCAAGGATGCATCTGCAGTCCTTACAGATGGGTTGTCCTGACCTCAGGCAGCCCTTCGGTCGACCGGATTCCAAAGTCTGGATCTGGCCTCGGCTGATGTCGCACTTCACCCGACGTCATAGCTGCAGTTCAGCGGGTATAAAGGCATCAGCCGACGCCATTTTCCTCAGTCTTTCTTGCCACGTGGCCAAGCAGAAGCTGTTCAAGTGCGGTCGGTCAGAACCAGAGATTACTACTACCGAAGACTTCTAAAAAGCTAAGTACCCCGTTGGGGACTCTTTCTTGCCACAGCCGATGTCAGAAAAAGTGAATAACTGTTTAACTTGTGGGAAACAAATACCTCATAAAGATTTCCACTCTTACTGCCTACCTTGTTTAGGCCCAGACCACGTAGCAGCTTGTCTAGCCTGTGCTTCTTTCAACCGACGGACGCTTAGACATCGGTCTGAATTTGCTGAGGAGTTTTTCGCCCGCTTTTGTTACAATATACCGCCGGAAACTCCGACCGCAAATAACTAAAAGCGCAAGGAAAAGGACCGACATCGCGGTCCGCGGTTTCGCCGAAACCACGGTTAAGTCAACGCCAGTGTCTCGGTTTCGCTGAAACAGAGTCCACGGTTCTTCCTTCGCCGAAAGCTTGCCTCCTAGCGAGGCCTCATACAGCATGGCTGAATCTGCTACTGAAATCCCACCTGCTCTTGCAGGTTCACAGGATTTATCTGATACTATACCTTTAGATATATCTACTCCTGCACGTGGAGCTGCTAGGCCCCTGCATCCATGTCGATTAAGGCTTTTGCCAGGGCTAAAGCAGCAAATCTACCAAAACTGTGCCTGCTAAGACCCTCTCACAGGCCTAGCTCTAGTTCTCAAATGCTTAGTCTAGCAGAGGATCTCATTTCTTTGATCCGGGGATCCCAACTCACCCTGACAGGGCCTCTCACCCACCTCCAGAGAAGAGGCCTAGAGCAGAGCCCCCTGAGCCAGTTTCTTCCAGATTACTCCTCTGATGATTCAGATAATACAAACCCTCCAGAGGGCCTTTATTCTCCTTATGAGGACTCTGATGCAGAAGACTCCATTCCTTCTGCCTCTCCGCCTGAGGAATTTTCTTTGGGGAAACCTTGCATGCTATGAGGGAACAATTTCAATGGCAGGGCCAGGATTTTTCAGACTCTAGGAAAAGGCTTAGGACCTTTTGCATTTGCCACAGCATAGGCCTTTAGCCATTCCTCCAGTACTCACTGTTGTGGATGATGCATTTAATGATGCTTGTACTGCTCCTGATTCTCTTCCTCCGGCCCCTGCTAAGCCCGACAGGTACTACAGGGTTCCGGACACACATTATCATTTGTATAAGGCTCCTTTTGCAGATCCTGAAACTATCTCCCAGGGACCCAAGGCTGTAGCAGCTACCTCTGCCAAAAAAACCCTCCCCTCTGAAAGGGAATCTAGGGCCTTAGAGAGATGGGGTAAAAAAGTTTACACTTCTGCTACTCTTTGGCTAGGGCCTTAAAAACTGTCAATTCCACATGATTCAGTATCAGGAATTTATGTTAGATCAGTTAACTAAAAAACTGTCCTCGTCTGAACCATTAGACAAAAAATCTGTTCAGGAAATGGTACATAACATTCAGCAGGTCAGTAATCATTCCTTAAAATGCGGCTATGATGCACTGGAGGCTTCCTTTAGATCAGCTATGACTGGTACAGTGATCAGAAGGCATGCATGGTTAAAAGAGCAGTCCTTACCAGACCATGTCAAATCAAAGCTCTTAGATGCTCCCATGGACAAGCTCAATTTGTTTGGCTCCCCTGCACAGCAGGTGCTGAAGAAGGTGGAAGAGAAAGCAAAATCTGTCCAGACAGTCAAGGATTTCTTACAGGTCCAGCCTCCAAGGTTTAGTAGGAACTGGCCTTCCAAGAATCGGTCCTTTCCAGACACCTCCAGAGCTCAGATAGGCAGGAATAGGCGCCCAAGAGGCAGGGGTCAATCCAGAGGTGCCTACAGGGGACGTCAGTGGCAGCCTAACAACCAAGGAAGTACTGCCACAGATCCAGCCACCACCACTTCCACAGGACAATCACAGTGACTTGGCTCTGAGACCGCCTACCAAGGAACAACTAGAAGCACCCTTAGGCGGAAAGCTAGCCTTATTTTCAGTAAACTGGCATCACATCACAGGAGACAAATGGATTTTACAGACAATAGACCAAGGTTACAGGTTTCACTTCCATACTCTACCAAGGAAGAGAGGAATGCCAAACCTACCTCCAAATCAGAAGACAAAAGCTCTAGAACAAATACACCACTTACTAAGGATGAGAGCTATAGAAAAGGGTACCATCTATGGAACAAGGGCAAGGATTTTACTCCAGACTTTTCCTGGTGCCAAGAAAAGAAAACCAATGGAGACCTATTCTCGACCTGTCTGCTCTAAACACATACCTCATTGTTCCAAAATTCAAAATGCTGACCCTACAGCAGCTTCTTCCCATGCTGGGCAAGGAGTCTTGGCTGGTAACTCTAGATCTCAAGGAGGCATACCTGCACGTCCCCATACGACCAAATTGCAGAAGATACCTCAGATTTCTTGCAGGATCAGAGCATTATCAATTCTCAGCATTGCCCTTTGGCTTATCTACTGCGCCCAGAGTATTCACGAAATGCCTGGCATCAGTAATTGCTCATTGCAGGCTTCAGGGAATTCAAATTTATCCTTACCTGGACGACTGCCTGTTACAAGCGGACAACAAAAACAAATTAGAAAAAGATTTGAAAAAGGTCATTCATTTACTGCAAGCCCTGGGATACACACTCAATATAAAAAAGTCAAGGCTGATTCCATCCCAAAGGATAACTTTCTTGGGTGCAGAGCTGGACACATCAAATCAAATGGCATCCCTCACAGCAGAAAAACAGAAGCACCTTCCTCTCTATTTCATGGCATTAACAAAGCAGAACCAGCTAACAGCAAGGAAAGTCCTGCAAGCCCTGGGTTACATGGCATCCTGCATAATATTGATTCCACATGCCAGACTACATATGAGAAAGTTACAATGGTACCTAAGGAATTTATGGTCTCAGCACAAGCACAGCCTAGAAACCCAAGTTCCAATAATTCCATGCCCGAAGCAAGAATTCCAATGGTGGGCTCAGGCCTGTCAATCGAACAAAGGGCTGCCCTTCCACAGCACTCAACCAAGCCAGACTATCACAACGGATGCCTCAGACCTCGGTTGGGGGCACACATGCTGGACAAGTGCATACAAGGCTTATGGACTCAAGACCAGCTGAACCTACACATAAATCAAAAGGAGATGCTGGCAGTAAAACTGGCAATTCAGACATTCAGACCATTTCTTCGACAGGGTCAATTGCTGATAAGGACGGACAACACCACAGTTATGTGGTACATCAACAAACAGGGAGGCACACATTCATACCCTCTATGCCAGATGGCAATGGGCCTCTGGAATGTGGCCCTGAGCTTCAACATTCAGTTACAAGCAATATTTGTACCAGGAAAAGAAAATATACTAGCAGACATCCTAAGCAGAACTACCACGGATGCCCACGAATGGATGCTACATCCAGACATCTTCATATCCATCACAGTGAAATGGGGACTACCAGAAATAGACTTATTCGCATCCCCACACAACCACCAATTGAAAAAATTCTGCACGAGGGCATACCACCCACTTGCTTGGAAGGTGGACTCCCTATCTTTCAGTTGGAAAAACCTGACAGCATATGCATTCCCACCTCTTCCTTTGATGCACAAGGTGCTACTGAAGATCAAAGAAGACCGTCCAAGGATCATCCTGATAGCTCCAGACTGGCCGAGGCAGCATTGGTACCCATTACTGAGGAGCATGTCTCTGGAACAAATATGGCCTCTGCACCTAGTTCCCTTACTGTTAACACAGAACAACTTCAAAACCCTGCATCCAAACCTGAAAACACTGCAGCTGGCTGCCTGGAACATTGCATAAGACAGATTTATCTCAAAGGGTTAAAGACATTATCTTGGAGGCTCGCAGACCCTCAACAAGAAAAACTTATTCAGCAAAATGGAAAAGATATGTCATTTGGAGTGCAACAAAAGGAGTAGATGCATCATTGGCAAACATAGCTAACATCCTGGAATATTTAGCAGAGCTTTTCCACAATGGTCTGTCTTACTCCTCCATTAAGATTCATGCATCAGCAATTTCAGCAGAATACAACATGGATCCTCCAGTCTTTTCTCAACCTCTACTCAGACAGTTTCTCAGAGGAATTAAAAATGTAAAACCACCAAGGAAACCACCATTGCCTACATGGGACTTGAACTTTGTGTTAGAAAAGTTAACACTCCCCCCTTTTGAACCAGCAGCATCAGCAGAATTACAGTACTTATCTTGGAAGACTGCATTCCTGCTTGCATTCACTTCAGCTAGAAGGGTTTCTGAATTACAGGCATTAATGGCAGTACAGCCCTTCCTTATCTTCCATCAGGATAGAGTGTCCATGAGAACTAATCCTACCTTTATGCCAAAAGTGGTCTCCAGAGTATCTTTAAACCAAGCAATGCATCTGCCAACATTCTTCCCCAACCCACAGAACAGGGGGAAAGATTGCTGCATACCTTGGATGTGCACAGACAATTGCGCTACTACCTGGACAGAACCAAGAACTATAGAAAGACTGACCAGCTTCTGGTAGCATATGCAACAGGAATGGAAGGAAAAGCAATTTCAAAACAAACAATCTCAAAATGGATAGGAAATTGCATTAGATTTTGTTACTCTTTTCATGGAAAAGCAACTCCAGAAAACATCAGACCTCATTCCACAAGGGCTACAGCCACTACTACAGCTTTCTTACAAGGAGTGGCTACCAAAAACATTTTAGAGGCTGCTACTTGGAGCTCCGTGCATACATTTGCCAAGCATTATAATCTGCCTTTATACTCCAGATCCCGAGCAGGTTTTGCCACTGCTGTTTTGCGAGGGATCTTAACTACACCATAAACTCTTAGTGCCTCCTCCCCCAGTTTGGCTATGGTATTCTACCCATTTGTAAGGACTGCAGATGCATCCTTGAAGGACATAGTACAGTTTTGTACCTACCATAAATGTAGATGTCCGAGAGGTATGCATCTGCAGTCAGGATTACCCACCCTCCTTCCCCTCTATGGTACTCCTAGGGTATTTGCCCATCTTGTAGCTAGCTGGGGGAATCTATTATGGTGTATTTGTTTGTATATATGTATATACATGTTTATTTCTATTTGCTCTCTATTGTTTGGAAACATTTGCATTTATCCAAATTTAGCCTTCCTAGAGGGCACCTGGCATCTGGGGCAAGAAACACTGAGGAAAATGGCGTTGGCTGATGCCTTTATACCCGCTGAACTGCAGCTATGACGTCGGGTGAAGTGCGACATCAGCCGAGGCCAGATCCAGACTTTGGAATCCGGCCGACCGAAGGGCTGCCTGAGGCCAGGACAACCCATTTGTAAGGACTGCAGATGCATACCTCTCGGACATCTACATTTATGGTAGGTACAAAACTGTACTTTCTTGGTCCCCAGGAAAGAAGGCACCTGAAGAGCCATTCTGGATCTTTCTCAGCTAAACACCTTTTTGAAGGTCTTTCTTTCAGATGCTGCCCTTTCAAACCTTGTTTCCTCTGGTACTTCCTCAGGCTTTTCTAGTTTCCCTGGATCTCAAGGATGCTTATCTGCACATTCCTATTCATCCCCCTTTCAGGAAGTTTTTATGTTTCTCTGTTGCTTCCTGGCATTTCCACTTCTGTGCTTTGCCCTTCGGCGCCTCTACTGCCTCAAAGGTCTTCACCAAATGCCTCGCTCCTGTGATTGCTTTCTGCAGGCTAAGGGGGTACAGATCTTACTGTACCTGGATGACCTGCTTATTCGTTCCTCTCAAGATCTTGCTTCATTATCTACATTTTAAAATTTATCTCTTGCAAAAGCCTAGGGTTTACTGTAAATTTCCAGAAGTCATTCCTGATTCCTTCTCAGGATCATGTTCTTCTGGGTTTCAGGATCCAGGCTTTTCCAATCCTGGTATCCCTGCCTTTTCCCAAGTCCTCAACTCTCATTACTTTCTTTCAGTACCATCTTCCCCTGGCTTCATTCACAGTCAGAGAATTTCTGAGGGCTCTTGGTTGCATGGCTTTCACCATTCCTATGCTCTTTTTAGCCAAGCCCCACATTCAGGCATTACTGATAAACTTAGTAAACTGAATGTAAACACCTTTGTTGTAAGATGGGTTAACAACTGGCTCACAAACTGGGACACACTCCATCAAAGTGGGTGACTCCACTTCAGCCAGCAGACCTGTTACCAGCAAGGTGGCACTGGGGTCAGTGCTGGGCCCCCTACTGTTTGGTATATACTTCTCAGAAGTTCAGGTCAAAACTAAAGGGTTATGGCTGACCAAGTTTGCAGACGACTGCAAACTAGGTGCAATCATTGAATCTCCAAATTATGTTGGTATACTCTGTGGGTCTCTCACAGACCAGCAACTGGTGTATTAGTCACAGTCTCAAAGTTAATGCAGAGAAATGCATCATCATTTCCTTTGGCACAAACAGTGTCCCTTCACAATATCAAATCAACAAAAATACCCTAAGTACCCATGAAGTGGTAAGGAACCTGGGATCACAGGTTGACTGTGACCTTAACTTCAACCACCACGTGTCTACTGTTGTAAGGAAAGCTTTCTACGTAGCTCACTTGATTAGCAAAGGAATGACCTTGAGAGCAAAAGAAGTTATAATCCCCCTATACCCAGCACTTATCCAGCCCATAATTGAGTATAATGCCCCATTTGGTATGTGCTGTGCTAAGCACCTGCAGCAATTAGAGAGACCTCAGAAATTTCTAACAAAGAAGATCAAGGATCTCCAGCATGTGTCTTACACGGACCGACTAAAGTCCATGTCACTGTACTCAGTATCATATAGACATCTTCGGGGAGACTTATGCCTGGCCTACAGAGCAACCCATGACCCAGACCTAATGAACTTAATACATATCCGTAAATCAAATGAGTCTAGGGCTACCTGTTCTAGGGACTTAAACATGACCTGCGACTTATGTAGGACATGCTGGAGGGACAGAATTATCTCCCAGCGTCTGCCACATCTTTGGAATAGGCTACCAATTTATGTGAAACAGAGCACCTCTATGACACTGTCAAGAGGAACCTGGACGAGTGGATGGGGCACCATAAATTCATGCCTGGGATAGTGTCCACAACCCCCCAGGATGTGGGCAGTCATCACTAAATGCAATTTAGGGTATTGACTAGTACTTCTGTTGTATTATGTTGAGTTGAAGTTGCTAGGCTTAAAGTGACCTCCAGGTAGAAAGCTTCAGTAGTTTCTGAAATCAGTTTGGATTCAGCATTCTCATTCTTAGGGTTTTCTTGTCCCTCTACTTCTATGCCTCAAGCTGGAACTTCATTGGTGAATTCATCAGTTGCCCCTCAGCCCAGAGCTTCCTTTTCAACCTCCATTCCCCTCTCAGTAACTTTTCACAGATGCCTCAAATGTGGGATGGGGGGGTCTCCTTTGGGCTTCTGAAGGTACAGGGCCTTTTGTCGTTTTAATGAAAGAAAGACCACATAAGTATCAAAGAGATGAGAGCTCTTTGGCTTTTTCTTCTGTCTTTCGTCCAGATCTCCTCAAGATTCTCACAGACAGTACCACAGTGATGTGGTATGTCAACAGGCAAGGGGGTCAAGGTCCTATTGCTTTTGCAGGTTGGCCCCTCAGGCTTGGGAGCCCAGATGTCCAGTATCCAGTGACCCTTCAGGCAGTTTACATTCCCTTAGATTAGAACATAGTGGCAGATTTGCTGAGCCTCCCCATAACACAGTCCCATGAGTGGATGTTTTCACAGGGATGTGCTTTTGGACATTGTTCACCAGTGGGGTACTCCTCAAGTAGATCTGTTTGCCTCCCCTATGAACAGACAACGTCCTGTATTTTGTGCCAGAATCCAGATGGACAGCCTCTCCCTTTCTTGGAAGGGGATGTTTCTGTATGCCTTTCCTCCCCGTTCTCTCATTCTGAAAGTCCTGTTCAAGATAAAACAGGATACTCCCAAAATCTTGTTGATGACTCCCTTTTGGCCCAGACAGCATTGGTTCCCTCCTCTGCATTTTGCCAAGGACAATCATCACAAGTTATCTAACAGGGTGGACCTACTCACATAAAACAAGGGATCTCTCATCCATCCCCAGCTGTCCGCTCTTCAACTGACATTGTGAGTAATAGGGTTTTGATTACCTACAGACCCCCTTTTTTTTCCCTGAGAACATGCTTTGTTTTTTGCAGGAGGCCAGGAAACCCACTACTAGGAAATCTTACTTATCTAGATAGAAGAGCTTTTCTGTTTGGTGTCTTTTTCATAACCATGGATTCACTTACTGTGGATGTTCCTTTGGTTCACTCTTACTTGTGTGACTTGCTCAATACTGGGTTGGCACATTCTTCTGTTAAGGTCCACCTGTTAGCTATCTCTGCTTGTGTGCCTTTGACTCCCCCTTTAGCCTCTAGGTTTGACACCAAGCAGTTTCTTAAAGGTGCCCTTCACATTAGGCCTCCAGGAAGTTTGTCCCACCTTCCTGTGACCTTAATTTTGTTTTAGAAACATTGACTCTGGCTCCTTTTCAGCCTGCTGCTTCAGCTTCCTTACAGCATTGTTCTTGACTGCTCTTCTTTTGGCTCTTACTTCTGACAGACAGGTGTCTGAGTTGCAAGTCTGTATGGCTGTTCCTCCTTTTTTAATTTTCCATAAGGCCTGGGTGTCCCTTTATGCAAATCCTTTTTTTATGCCCAAGGTAGTAAATGAGTTCTCTTAATCAGTCTAATTAATTGTCCACTTTTTTTGGTTCTCTGCAGTCTGTTAGTGATAAGGTTTTGCAGACCTTGGATTTGCATAAACAACTTTAGTATTATTTGGATAAATAAGTAAAACTACGAAAAGAAACGCACAGAGCCAAAGCTGACTGCCATGATTTTACTGGTACCTCGGCTACTGCCTTCATGGGGTAATTGCTTACACTAATTGCAGTCATTCATATACAAAAAACTTTAATTACCTTCAATTAACCTTAAAGTGGAAGTGCATAAACACACACAAAAATTATTTCAGCCACAATTTCCAACCTACATACAAGGTTCTAAACATGTGCATGAAAACTTCCATACAAAATATGTAACCCTATCCCATCTTACAATTTCATACTTTTAGACATTAAGATTTAATTCTAAATTCATACCTTTGGGATACAGTGTGTTACAATTAATAATAAATCTAGTCTCCAAACGTAATAAATTGGCAATGAAATCATCCCCTTGTACGTAATTGGGTTTAGCTAGAACACTGTAAAACAGGCTTGCCTCAGATTCCCCATGTGCTACATGAAAATGATGAGCTTCAGGGCTATCAATCCTCTTGTGCCTTATGTCCCCCAAATGTTCCATGATACATTTTTTTGACTGCTGTTTTTGTTTCTTCTATATCTGGTGGGGGTACAACCGCATCCAATAACATAAATCACCCCACAAGTGCCACAGTTATAATTGCTGAATGTACTATAAGCCCTATTTTTGATTTTTGTCCCATTTAAATTTTTAACCCTATTGCATATTTTGCATTTTCCACATGGGTGACAACCTGAAGGGGAACCATTTCTGATTGGTTTGTTTTTATTTAACAACTCCCTTAGATTCAAAAATCTACTATGTGAAAAAAATAATTTTATCTGAAAACAAACCACTATTATTGACTTTCTCATCCACAACAATATATCAAAATTTTCTTACCAACCCTTTTAAATTCTCCAAAAAAGGATGTTTTATTATTTGGATACGACTGAAACTTTGTAAATCTCAACAGCTTTTTTTAATCTTTTCATCCTATTTCTTTAGATTTTGCTGTTTCTAAGCAAACCATTTCTTCTTGGATATCTAAAGCCAGTTGTTTTTGCTATTCTTTTCTTTAGACTTGGCTAGATGGGCCACATAGAAGGATTTCCTAACTACTTTGGCAATATGATTATCAAAGGAGAGATTACTATCTACCTGGGTCCCCAGATCTCTTATTACCACTTCTGTATTAAGGGGGCTGCCACCTAAGTGGTAATTTGTGGGTGTTTTGTTTTCCCCAAATGGGATGACTATGCATTTTTTGGCATTTAGCTCGAGGCCATGACTTTGTCACCAGGTGTCCGTCTCAGTAAGGCCTTTCTGAAGGATGTCTGTGTCAGCCGGAGAGTCAGTTATGGCTCCCAGTTTGCAGTCATCGGCGAACGTGGTTAGCCATAGTCCTCCTGTGTTTGCTTGTACTTCTGAAAAATATATGCCGAACAGTAGGGGTCCCAGAACTGAGCCTTGCGGGACACCACTTGTGACTGGTTTGGAGTCAGACCTGGAGCCCGCTATTCTTACCGTGTGAGTTCTGTCTGTAAGCCAGTTGGCAACCCATCTTGTGACGTAGGGGTTTATGTTCAGGCTGGTGAGTTTTTCTATAATACCCGAGTGAGGAATGGTGTCAAACGCCTTGGCGAGATCAAGGTAGGCTATGTGAACCACCTTTCCCTCATCTATGGCTTTGGTGACTGTCTCGAAGTCAACCAGGTTTAGTAGGCATGATCTGCCCTTAACAAAGCCGAACTGTGTCGGGTCAAGTGTTTGGAGGTTCCCAATGTCTTTGTTAATGAGTTCCATGACTATGCACTCCAGAGCCTTGCAAACCAGGCTAGTCAGGCTTATGGGGCGATAGTTACCAGGGTCAGTTGTGGCCCCTCCTTTGTGGAGCAGAATAACTGTTGCTGTGTGCCATTCTATGGGCACGTAGCTTGTGGAGAGGCTGAGGTTGAACAGCGCGTTTAGGTGGGGGGGGGGTTAATTCTTTCTGTAGTTCGTGCAACAGCCTGGGACACCATCTGGCCCCATTGATGCTGTGTTTTTGGCTTTTGAAAGGGCTGTTTTCACTTGTGCTTCTGTGATTTCTGGGACACTGCACTTTTCCGGTATTGTTGTGGGCCCTTTTGAAGGTGAGAGGGAGGTGAAGTTTGCACTGAATCTATCTGCCAGGATGTTGGCAATATCAGTAGGTTCAGTATATTTTGTGCTATTTTGCACTTACTCAGAGCATATCTGTGAGTTGCCACTTAGATTCTTGACATAGCTAAAGAAGGCTTTGTCGTTATCTTTTGAATCCTTGGCTATTTTTCTTTCGAAGTTAGCCTTGGATGATTTTATGAGGGACCTTAGTTTCTTACTGATACTGATCAGGGATATCTTTCCTTCTTGGGATTTGCTTTTTTTCTGAACTAGTTTCCTCTTTCTGTTGTATAACTTGTTTATGGCAGGGGTCCAACAGACTGGTTTCCTTGTCTTAGGGAAGTGACTCTTGGTCTTGCTAGGGATGGCACGATCCATGCATCCTTGTAGGTGCTCATAGAGTGCAATTGTAAAGGATTCTGCATCTTGGGCAGTGTTATCCTTTAGCATGGGGGCTGTGAAACTTACCACCTCTGCCTTAAGTAAGGTGAAGTTTGCTTTAGAAAAGTTTTTCACTGTGGTTTCCTTGGTTTGGGGTTGTGGTGGGGTGTGGACATCCAGGGTGATTAGTTTATGGTCTGATCTAACTAGTGACGGGTTGACCTCCGGCATGGAACACCTGTCGCCCATGTTGGTGATGACCAGGCCCAATGTGTTGTGGCCTCTGGTAGTGGAGTTTACCAGCTGATCCAGGGCATTTGAGTTGATAAATTCCAGGAAGCGCTGAGCCTGGAAGTTTGTACTCTAGTAGTTTTCCAAGTTAATGGTAGGATAATTGAAATCACCCAATATCAGGGTGTTCGGTAGGACCTTCATGTTTTCCAGTGTCTCCAGAAAGGCGGAGTGGTGGTCCTGGGTCATGGAGGGTGATCTGTAGCAGGCCACAATTTGCATTGCAGATTTGCTTGTTTTTAGTTGCACATGGATAATCTCAGAGGTATCATGCTGCACCACTAACCTGGAGGTGTGAGTATCCTTGATGAATATGGATACACACCCTCCTTTTGTGTTTCGGTCCGTGTTCTGTGTCCAAAATATGTGGTATGAGTTGTAGCCCAGTAGTGCTGGAGTGCTCTCTGGAGCCTTGAACCAGGTTTCAGTTACTGCACAGATGTCGACGTTCTCCATACTTAGGAGTGCTTCAAGCGCATGCATTTTGAGATTTAAACTCCTGGCGTTGAGTAGCATAACCCTCATTTTTTTTTTACTTGTGCTGTTTACGGTGGTGGGTTTGAATTTTGAGCGTTGCCTAAAAAAGGCACTATGGGGGCAGCAAGAGCCTTGGCCAACATTCAAAAGCCAAGGGGGTGACAGGTGCAAGCCGTCTCTTGCAAAGCAATGCGGCTTGTCGAGCCTATCATCCCAGGCTGACAGACACTGGATCCCCTTTGAATGACACCAGAAGCTTAGCCAATTGTTGAAATTGATCATTTTTTGAATATACTGAGGTATCATTCTTGGTGAGGGCAGGATGCTACTCAGGGTCAGGGTCATACCCGCCTGGGCTACATGATCAGAGAGCTCGTCCATGTCTCTTTTCATGTAGTCCAGGGAGGTACATTTCAGGTCATTCACACCAACATGAACAATGACAGAGTCATATTTGTACTTGTTCTGGAGGGACCTGAGTGCTTGTTATTTGGCAGATTCTGGCTCCCGATAGGCAGCTAACAGTAACCTTCTCCTTGTCTAGCCAAGTGAGTGGGGCGTCAGTGTGCCCGACTATTGAGTCGCCTATTACTAGTGCGTTAGGTATGTTATTTCACCTTAAGGGCTGTGATTGTGTGGCACATTGATTTTGTGTTTTGTGTGCTGCTTGGTTTGTGACGGGAGGTGCAGGTTTTGTGGGTGTCTGCTTTGGAGCTCTCTGATGCTTTTGCAGGATGTCCTTCAAGGATGCATCTGCAGTCCTAACAAATGGGTTGTCCTGCCTCAGGCAGCCCTTTGGTCGTCCGGATTCCAAAGTCTGGGTCTGGCTTCTGCTGATGTCGCACTTCACCCGACGTCATAGCTGCTGTCAATTGGGTATAAAGGCATCCGCCGACGCCATTTTCCTCAGTCTTTCTTGCCGCGCGGTGCCCGAAGCAGAAGCTGTTTTTAAGTGCCGGTCGGTCAGATCCAGAGATTTCTACTACCGAAGACTTCTAAAAAGCTAAGTACCCCGTTGGGGACTCTCTCTTGCCTCAGCCGATGTCAGAAAAAGTAAATAATTGTTTAACTTGTGGGAAACAAATACCTCATAAGGATTTCCGCTCTTACTGCCTTCCTTGCTTAGGCCCAGACCACGACGTAGCAGCTTGTCTAGCCTGTGCTTCCTTCAACCGACGGACACTTAGACGTCGGTCGGAGTTTGCGGAGGAGTTTTTGGTCCCTTTGCTTACAAAATGCCGTGGAGACTCCGACCAATTAGCTAAAAGCGTGGAAAAGGACTGACACTTTCGCGGTCCGCGGTTTCGGCGAAACCACGGTTAAGCCAACAGCGGTGTCTCGGTTTCGGCTGAAACAGAGTCCTCGGTTCTTCCTTCGGCCGAAAGCATACCTCCTACAGCCGAGGCCTCACTCAGCATGGCTAAATCTGCTACTGAAATTTCTCCTGCTGTAGCAGGCACCCAGGATTTATCAGATACTATTCCTTTGGACATATCAACTCCTGCACGTGGAGCTGCTAGGCCCCCTGCATCCATGTCTATCAAGGCTTTCTCTAGGGCTAAAGCAGCTAAATCTTCTAAGGCCTTGCCTGCTAAAACCCCCTCACACAGGCCTAGCTCTAGTTCCCAAATGCTCAGCCTGGCAGAGGATGTCATTTCTTTGATCAGGGGATCCCAACCTCACCCTGACAGGGCCTCTCATCCCCCTCCAGAGAAGAGGCCTAGAGCAGAGCCCCCTGAACCAGTTTCTACGGATTATTCCTCTGATGATTCAGAAAACTCAAATCCTCCAGAAGGCCCTTACTCTCCATATGAGGATTCTGACGCAGAAGACTCCATCCCTTCTGCCTCTCCTCCTGAAGAATTTTCTTTTGGGGAAACCTTGCATGCTATGAAGGAGCATTTTCAATGGCAGGGCCAGGATTTTTCAGATTCTAGGAAACGGCTAAGGACCTTTTTACATTTGCCACAGCATAGGCCTTTAGCCATTCCTCCAGTACTAACAGTTGTGGATGATGCATTCAATGATGCTTGTACTGCCCCTGACTCTCTTCCGCCCTGCTAAGCCCGACAGATACTACAGGGTCCCGGACACACATTATCACTTGTATAAGGCTCCTATTGCAGATCCTGAAACTATTTCTCAGGGCCCCAAAGCTGTAGCAACTGGGGACGTCAGTGGCAGCCTAGCAACCAGAGAAGTACTGCCACAGATCCAGCTACTACCACTTCCACAGGACAATCACAGTGACTTGGCTCTGATACCGCCTACCAGGGAACAACTGGAAGCACCCTTAGGCGGAAAGCTAGCCTTATTTTCAGTAAACTGGCATTACAATAGACAAAGGTTACAGGTTTCACTTCCATACTCTACCAAGGAAGAGAGGAATGCCAAACCTACCACCAAACCAAAAAGCAAACGCTCTAGGACAAATCAACCACTTACTAAGGATGAGAGCTATAGAAAAGGTACCGGCTATGGAACAAGGACAAGGATTTTATTCCAGACTTTTCCTGGTGCCAAGAAAAGAAAACCAATGGAGACCTATTCTCGACCTGTCCGCTCTGAACACATATCTCATTGTTCCAAAATTCAAAATGCTGACCCTACAGCAACTTCTTCCCATGCTGGGCAAGGAGTCTTGGCTGGTGACTCTAGATCTCAAGGAGGCATACCTGCACGTCCCTATTCGACCAGATTGCAGAAGATACCTCAGATTTCTTGCAGGATCAGAGCATTATCAATTCATAGCATTGCCCTTTGGCTTATCTACTGCGCCCAGAGTATTCACGAAATGCCTGGCATCAGTAATTGCTCATTGCAGGCTTAAGGGAATTCAAATTTATCCATACCTGGACGACTGCCTGATACAAGCGGACAACAAGAGCAAATTAACAAAAGATTTGGAAAAAGTTATTCAACTATTACAGGCCTTGGGATACACAGTCAACATAAAAAAGTCAAGGCTGGTACCATCCCAAAGGATTACATTCTTGGGTGCAGAACTGGACACATCAAATCAAATGGCATTTCTCACAGCAGAAAAGCAAAAACAACTACCACTCTATTTCATGGCATTAACAACGCAGACCCAGCTTACAGCAA
The DNA here is from genome assembly GCF_019279795.1 of Protopterus annectens. NCBI lineage: Eukaryota > Metazoa > Chordata > Ceratodontiformes > Protopteridae > Protopterus > Protopterus annectens. Next base: position 409,336,580 of record NC_056730.1, on the reverse strand, counting down.
GGAAAGTCCTGCAAGCCCTGGGTTACATGTCATCCTGCATAATATTGATCCCACATGCCAGACTACATATGAGGAAGTTGCAATGGTACCTAAGGAATTTATAGTCTCAGCACAAGCACAGCCTAGAAACCCAAATTCCAATAATTCCATGCCTGAAGCAAGAATTCCTGTGGTGGGCTCAGGCCTGTCAGTTGAACAAAGGACTGCCTTTCCACAGCCCTCACCCAAGCCAGACTATCACCACGGACGCCTCAGACCTCGGTTGGGGGGCACACATGGCAGACAAGTGTATACAGGGCCTATGGACACAGGACCAGCTGAACCTACACATAAATCTAAAAGAGATGCTGGCAGTGAAACAGGCAATTCAGACATTCAGACCGTTTCTTCAGCAAGGTCATTTGCTGATAAGGACGGACAACACCACAGTTATGTGGTATATCAACAAGCAGGGAGGCACACATTCATATCCTCTATGCCGGATGGCAATGGACCTGTGGAATGTGGCCCTGAACCTCAGAGGAAAAGAAAATATACTAGCAGACGCCTTAAGCAGAACTACCACGGATGCCCACGAATGGATGCTGCATCCGGACATCTTCAAATCCATTACAAAGAAATGGGGGCTACCAGAAATAGACCTGTTCGCATCCCCACACAACCACCAATTGAGAAAATTCTGCACAAGGACATACCACCCACTTGCTTGGAAGGTGGACTCCCTATCCTTCAGTTGGGAAAACCTAACAGCATATGCATTCCCACCTCTTCCTTTGATGCACAAAGTGCTACTGAAGATCAAAGATGATCACCCAAGGATCATACTGATAGCTCCAGACTGGCCGAGGCAGCATTGGTACCCGCTTCTGAGGAGTATGTCTCGAGCACACGCATGGCCTCTACCTCCTTTGCTGCTAACACAGAACAACTTCAAGATCCTGCATCCAAACTTGAAAACACTGCAGCTAGCTGCTTGGAGTCTTACATAAGACAAAATAACCCTGATTTATCTCAGAGGGTTAAAGACATTATCCTGGAGGCTCGCAGACCCTCCACAAGGAAGACCTATTCAGCAAAATGGAAAAGATACCTCATTTGGAGTGCAGCAAAAGGAGAAAATGTATCCTTGGCAAACATAGCTAACATCCTGGAATATTTAGCAGAGCTTTTCCACAATGGCCTGTCTTACTCCTCCATCAAGATTCATGCATCAGCAATTTCAGCAGAATATAACATGGGCCCTCCAGTCTTCTCTCATCCTCTACTCAGGCAGTTTCTGAGAGGAATTAAAAATGTAAAGCTTCCAAGGAAGCCACCTTTGCCTACATGGGACCTAAACTTTGTGCTAGAAAAGTTAACACTTCCCCCTTTTGAGCCAGCAGCAACAGCAGAATTACAGTTCTTATCTTGGAAAACTGCTTTCCTGCTTGCAATCACTTCAGCAAGAAGGGTTTCTGAATTACAGGCATTAATGGCAGTACAGCCCTTCCTTATCTTCCATCAGGATAGAGTGTCCTTGAGAACTAACCCTACTTTTATGCCAAAGGTGGTCTCCAGGGTATCATTGAACCAAGCAATCCACCTACCAACATTCTTCCCCAATCCACAGAACAGGGGGGAAAGGCTACTGCATACCTTGGATGTACACAGGCAATTGCGCTACTACCTGGACAGAACCAAGACCAATAGAAAAACTGACCAGCTTCTGGTAGCATATGCAGCAGGAATGGAAGGAAAAGCAATGTCAAAGCAGACAATCTCAAAATGGATAGGAAATTGCATTAGATTTTGTTACTCCTTTCATGGAAAGACAACTCCAGAAAACATCAGACCTCACTCCACAAGGGCTACAGCCACTACTACAGCTTGCTTACGAGGAGTGGCTACCAAAGACATTTTAGAGGCTGCTACTTGGAGCTCCGTGCATACATTTGCCAAGCATTATAATCTGCCTTTATACTCCAGATCCCGAGCAGGTTTTGCCACTGCTGTTTTGCAAGGGATCTTAACTACACCATAATCTTCTTAGTGCCTCCTCCCCCAGTTTGGCTATGGTATTCTACCCATTTGTTAGGACTGCAGATGCATCCTTGAAGGACATAGTACAGTTTTGTACCTACCATAAACGTAGATGTCCGAGAGGTATGCATCTGTAGTCAGGATTACCCACCCTCCTTCCCCTCTGTGGTACTCCTAGGGTATTTGCCCATCTTGTAGCTAGCTGGGGGAATCTATTATGGTGTATTTGTTTGTATATATGTACATATATGTTTATTTTTGTTTGCTCGCTACTGTTTGGAATCATTGGCATTTATCCAAATTTAGCCTTCCTCGAGGGCACCTGGCATCTGGGGCAAGAAGCACTGAGTAAAATGGTGTCGGCTGATGCTTTTATACCCAATTGACAGCAGCTATGACGTCGGGTGAAGTGCGACATCAGCCGAGGCCAGACCCAGACTTTGGAATCCGGCCGACCGAAGGGCTGCCTGAGGCAGGACAACCCATTTGTTAGGACTGCAGATGCATACCTCTCGGACATCTACATTTATGGTAGGTACAAAACTGTACTTTTTTATTTAGAGCCTCCGAGTATAATTTTGTGTATTTATGTGTATTTTTTGCTAGTGCTGGTTTAGTAGGTCTGTGTGAGGCTGGAGGTTTGGTGCAAGTGTTAACCTCCTCATGACTGTCTGTTCCAGTCTTGGGTGGAGAGACCTTAGCCACCAGTTTGGCTGTATAATTGCATCTCTTGCATATGTTAATGTTTTGTGGTAGGAGGAGAGGGCTGTCTGTGTACATGAGGCAGGTGTAAAATTGCCTCAGGATACCCAGATTCACCAGCTGGACTGGAGAGTACACCTGAAGTTGCCCTTTGGTCATGCCTGAATAGTAGGGGTGAGCTGCTGTCACGGGGTCTGTTATACGTAGACATGCTTGGCTCAAAGAGCAAACCTTACCAGATCATGTCAAAGCAAAGTTATTAGATGCACCACTTCAAAAAGATGTATTGTTTGGTGTTAAAGCTGAGGAGGTACTAAAGAAAATGGAGGAAAAAGCGAAATCTATGCAAACAGTGAAAGATTTCTTGCAGGTACAACCTCCACGCTTCAGCAGAAACTGGCCTTCAAAAAATTGGTCCTTTCCAGCCACAGACAGACCTCAAAGGGGCAGATACAGACGCCCAAGGGGTAGAGGACAAACCTCAAGGATCTTACAGAGCTAGACAGTGGCAAGCACCAACCCCAAGAGGTGGAGAAGATAGATCACAGTCATTTAGAAAACCGACACAATTACTTCCCCCTATGCCTGCCAGACAAAGCTTTAATGCCAGCACCTTTGGGTGGAAAACTGGCATTATTTTCAAAAAATTGGCACATTGTTACAAAAGACAAATGGATTCTGGACATTATAGACAGAGGCTACAGGTTCCACATTCACACCCTTCCAAAAATGAGAGGCTTGCCAAACCTGCCACAAAATCAAAGGGCAGAGGCACAAAGACAAATTTCCGCTCTGGATATGAAAGTGATTCAAGAGGTACCTGCAAAAGAACAAGGTCAAGGTTTTTATTCCAGACTATTCCTGGTACCAAGGAAAGACAAAGTTTGGAGACCCATCTTAGACCTATCCATCCTAAACACATATCTACAGGTGCCAACATTCAAGATGCTCACATTACAGCAGCTTCTTCCCATGCTGGGCAAGGAGTCTTGGCTGGTAACATTGGACCTGAAGGAGGCATACCTGCATGTCCCTATCAGACAAGATTGCAGAAGATACCTCAGATTTCTTGCAGGTTCAACCCATTACCAATTCTCTGCATTGCCCTTTGGCTTATCTACTGCGCCCAGAGTGTTTACGAAATGCCTGGCATCAGTAATTGCCTTCTGCAGATAACAAGGAGTACAAATCTACCCATATCTGGACGACTGCGTGATCCAAGCGGACAGCAAGGACATTCTATTGCAGCATCTGGCGTTTGTAATAAAACTGTTAAACTACCTGGGATACACAGTGAACAAAAAGAAATCAAAACTAATACCTTTTCAACAGATAATTTTCGTGGGTGCCAGCTTAAATACAACCACCCAGATGGCCTACCTCACGCCAGACAAACAAGGGCAACTGTCTCAATACTTCAACAAAATGGCAGCTTTCACCAGACTAACTGCAAGGAAAGTCCTGCAGGCTCTGGGATTCATGGCATCTTGCATCCTACTAATACCATGTGCAAAGCTGCATATGAGGAAACTACAGTGGTACCTAAAAACTTATGGTCTCAACACAGCCACAGCTTGGAAACAATTATACCACTCATTCCATGCCTTCAAAAATAATTTTTGTGGTGGGCTCAAGCATGCCAAAGAAACACAGGTCTCCCTTTCTGTGTACCTCAAGCAACTCAAATCATCACAACGGATGCCTCAGACTACACCTGGGGAGCACACATGGCAGATCAGTGCATTCAGGAAAAATGGTCCCACAAAGAGAAACACCTACACATCAACCAAAAGGATATGTTAGCCATGCAAAATGCTCTTATGACCTTCAAAGACCTACTGCATCCAGGCCAACTATTGATAAGGACAGACAACACCACAGTCATGTGGTTCATAAACAAACAGGGGGGAACTCATTCATACCCCCTGTGCAGGCAAGCCATGACCCTATGGAACACAGCACTGGAATTGCAAATTCAACTACAGGCACAATTCCTGCCAGGGAAGGAAACCACACTGGCGGACAACTTAAGCAGAAATATGACAGACTCACACGAATGGAAGTTGCATCCTCAAGTTTTCTCAAAGATAACTCAGGCATGGGGACAGCCAGACATAGATCTATTTGCTACCCACAGAAATTACCAGTTGGAAAAATTTTGTTCAAGGACCTATCATCCACAGGCCTGGAAAGTGGACTCTTTCAATTGGACAACATTGACAGTCTATGCCTTCCAGCCTCTTCCTCTACTGACCAAAGTTCTATTAAAAGCCAGAGCAGAGAGGCCACAAATGATTCTCATTGCTCCAGACTGGCCACGACAACACTGGTATCCTCTCCTGAAGAGCCTGACACACTCCCCACCATGGATCCTACCTCTAGTTCATCTTCTGTTGTCCCAGCACAACTACAAAACCCTTCACAGCAAGCTCAAAACCCTAAATCTAGCTGCATGGAGAATACCTTAATTTCCCAACAGACTCTCCTCTCCAAGGAGGAGCAGGATGTCATCTTGGAGGCCAGAAGACCCTCTACTAGAAAAGCCTACTCCACCAAATGGAAACGATTTTGTTCCTGGAATGAAGAAAAGGGCCAGAATCCTTGGGTAATAAATATACCTCAAATTTTGCAGTACCTAACTGAGATGTTAAACAGTGGCCTTTCCTTCTCCTCCATCAAGATCCACGCTTCAGCCATTTCTGCACAATACAATACAGATCCTCCTTTATTCTCTTATCGTCTATTAAGGCAGTTCCTCAGAGGGGCAAAAAATATAAAACCCCACGGAAACCACCAGTCCCAGCTTGGGACCTCAACTTCGTATTGGAAAAGCTGACCCTGCCTCCCTTTGAGCCGGCTTCTTCAACAGAGCTACAATACTTGTCATGGAAAACCGCCTTCCTTCTGGCTATTACCTCAGCACGCAGGGTTTCGGAGCTACAGGCCCTCATGGCTGTGCAACCATTCATCATTTTCCATCAGGACAGAGTTTCCTTACGAACCAACCCTACCTTCATGCCAAAGGTAGTATCCAGTGTAGCTTTGAATCAGACTATCCATTTACCTACCTTTTATCCAAATCCACAGAACAAAGGGGGAAGACTACTACATTCCTTGGACATTCACAGACAACTTTGTTATTACTTGGACAGAACAAAGCCATTCAGGAAATCTGAGCAGCTCTTTGTGTCCTATGCTACAGGTGCTCAAGGAAAGGCTATTTCCGAACAGACAATTTCAAAATGGATAGCCCACTGCATACGCTTTTGTTATTCATTTCATGGAAAATCTGTGCCTGTGTACATCAGATCCCACTCCACCAGGGCTGCAGCTACCTCTGCAGCTTTCCTCAGGGGGGTCCCTACCAAGGACATTTTGGAAGCTGCTACTTGGAGTTCAGTGCACACTTTCTCCAAGCACTACCACCTTCCACTATACTCAAACTCTAGAGTGGGCTTTGCCACAGCAGTCCTGCAGGGCATCCTCGCCCCTCCTAGTTCCACTTAGTGCCTACCACCCTTACTTAGCTTTGGGATTCTACCCATCTGTAATGACTGCAGCTGTATGCACGATGAACATAGTACAGTTTTGTACCTACCATAAATGTAGATGTTAGAGTGCTCATACAGCTGCAGTCCAGGTTACCCTCCCTCCATCCCCTCTTAGGACAGGCCTTATGACAAACACCTTTATCATACAACCTATTTGGGGTATTCTTTTATGGTGTATTTGCTTGCAACTACTGTTTTTGATTTATCTACATTGCATGTTTGCATAATATTATGTTTTGCCTTCCTTCTGGGGGCACCTGACATCTGGGGCAAGAAAAACTGAAGAAAATGGCGTTGGCTGCCTCTTTTATACCCCTGCCGCACTGACGTCAGGTAAGAAGCGAAGACAACCGACACCGGACCTAGACTTTGGAATTCGGCCGACCGAGGACCCGCCTGACGGCAGGATAACCCATCTGTAATGACACCAGCTGTATGAGCACTCGAACATCTACATTTATGGTAGGTACAAAACTGTACTTTCTTTTACATTGTTGGTAGTATAAGTAAGGCTAGATTTGTGAGGTATGCATTCATCTGATGAAGTCTTTATTCTGACGAAAATGCATTTTAACCTGTTGGGCGTTTGTCTGTACTGCTGCTGTGGATTGTTTTATTTGGAGTGATTATTAAACAGATTCTCTTCTGCCTACTGGGTGTTGCTTCCTGAGTGCTCCTTTTCTTATCTTAATCTTCAGACAGGCCTTGACTTAAGAACCTGTCCGAGTGTTCCACATCACCTTTCCTAAGTTTGTAATGCTTTTAAATTCCATATTTGGTCTGTATAATTAGAATAGTCAGCAAACTGCATCTGAGGTAAATCAGATAGAAGAAGAGAATTGTGGGTAGGGGCCGCATCAGTCTTGAATACAAAGCTCTGGTAGAAAGTGCCTAGGTCAGATCCGATTGGATCAGACAACCCAAATGTTGAATTGGATGAAAGTGATATCGCACGGATCTAAAATTATAGTAAGTACATAAGAGTGAGATTCAGAGATCCAAACTCGCCTCTGTCATAAAAGTTTCAGATGGTCACTGAAGAAGGCATGATAACAGCAGATTTTGGGAAACCTTCCATCTCATCAAGGTCAGTACCCTCTGCTAATGACTCCTAAAGGGTGTCTGTGTCTCTTTTTATACAGGTGTTTTCCAAAGAGTTTTCAAGATAGAAACTTTAGACACACATGGTCAAGTAAAGACAAGCACATACGACAATTTGTATGGAGGACAGACGGAGGGGAGGTTGAGACAGATGACATTAACTTTTGCATCCAGTGTTCTCTTCCATCTGCCTCAGCCTGTGGGACAGAATCCCTTGCCAGGCTGATTCAGGTGGTACTAAGAGAGAACATTCTGAAGAATGGTGGAACCAAACACAGTCCTTGACAAAGACTGAATGCCAAGATTATAGTGACTTACTAAAGTAGGATTAATCGACTAAGTAACTGCTGAATGAATTTTGCCCAAGTATGTGCCCAAAGAAGGCTGTGAAGGTAGCAGTTGCCCTAGTTGAATGAGCATTTGGTTTGGGTGGTAAGAACAATCCTTTGTAGATAAGAGATTGTCGGTAAATCATGTGACCTTAGGTACTGCCTTTCCTGGTGTAACTTTGGAAAAGGGCATAAAAAGCTGTTCAGATTTCCTGATGTCCTTCCTCCTGTGTAAGTAAAATTTTTATTTTCAGTGCAAATACAAATGCCTTTATTACTGAACTTTGGGGAAAAACACTGGCAAATAAATAGACTGATTTAAGTTCAACTCAGAAGGAAAAAGGCTGTATTAGTTTATCGTGATACCTTATCCTTGTGAAAAATTAGATAAGAAGGCGTGCATAGCAAAATCTGAAGTTCTGACACTCATTTAGCAGAAGTCACTGCAACCAGTATAAAAACTTTAGATCCACAGTAGCAGCAGGCTCAATGGGAACCCGGGTTAAAGCTTGTAACACAAACCCGGGTTAAAGCCTGTAACACACAGGACTGATGCGGAAGAGGACCTGGATTTCTTGGGGGGCCCTGAGAAGAAAAGTCCCTTTCAAAAAGGCTTTAGAAAGTCTCAGGAAATCTGTGGTGGAATGATCCAGACAAACACGAAAATTGGAAATGGCAGCCAATTAAATCATGATTGTAGACTAGCTCACCAAAAATTGAAAAAGAGCAGCTAAGAAATCCAAGGTTGCATCTAGGGGTGTCAAAAAAGGGTCTACGCCTTTATAGACCAAATATTAAATCTCTTCCCTTTGCTGCCATACATTTTCCTAGTGGAAGACCTCTCAGATGAGGAAAGAATATTAAACCATTCTGGCAGACAGTTTGGGATCTCTGGCCATGATTGGAAGTGGAGGAACCAAGCAGTCAGGTTTGAGGGATTTGAGATCTAGGTGAGGCTGACCTGACTGGTGTGAGATTAGATCCAGGACTGGATCAAGAACCCAAGAAGGGTGAACTAGGTGAGGTCTGAGTAAGGGGAACCAAACTTTTTGGAGCCAGAAGGGAGTTATGAGGACCACATCTGTCTTGCACTATGCTGCTGTCTGTAAAACGTTTACTATCAAGGGAGTCTGGGGAATATTTGTAAAAGGAGACCTGGTAGCTTAACATGGACTAGAGTGTACATCTTGGGACTGTCCCTTCTGAGGCTCATAGTAAAGAACTTGCTGCACCTTGTGTTGTAAAGTATTGCAAACGGGTCTCAACAAGGTTGGCCCCAGTAGGTAAAAATTTGCATTGCAAATATGAATGTGAGGGACCACTCTTGAGACATTAGAATACTCTTTCTGAAATTGCCTAGTAGGATGTTGGCTTTCCTCAAGATGTGCTCTGTAGCCAGAAAGCATTGAGAAGATGTCACCCATTGCAAACCCTCATACTCTCTCTCTATACAGGGACTAAGCTCATGTTGTACCTTGTTTGTTGATATACCAGACTACAAATGTATTGTCAGTCTGGATCAGTGTCACACCTTTGGGGAAGCAGTCTTTTAAAATCTGCAGTGCAGGTAAGACTGCTCTTATCACCAAAACTGTTGTGCAGACTGGCCTTCAGCTGGGACCAGGTACCTTGGATCATCCTTCCCCTGAAGTGCCCCACACTACCCCAGGAGAGAAGAGTCTGTGGTAACTATGGCCCAGGGAGGGAGAAGGAAAATGGGGTGACCTAACTACACACTGTCAGAAGTCATCTACCAAGGGATGCGGCAGCAACAAACCTTTGCCATTCTGATGAGAAACTGTATAGGATGAGTTGTCAGAGACCAAGGATTAACAAGATGGCAGCCAGCATCATCTCAAGGCAGGTGGCCTTTGAGAAAATAGAATTTGACAGGCCTGAAGATATGGGGGGAAAGCAGCCTTAATAGAAGCTTGACAGTCTGGTCATGTCCAGATGGCAAGCTGTGATCTCAAAGTCTAGACTGTCTCTAGCTTTGATTTCTCAAAGTTCTTCATAATCCCTAGGGTTAGGCACAGATGGAGGATGGAGTCTCTTGCACAAAATAGTGATGCATTGAAGTCACCATAAGAGCCAATCGTCCAGGTAAGGGAAGACCCAGAACCCTTGCAGCCTCAGCCAGACTGCTACCACTGCCATGAATTTTGTGAACACCTGGGGGCTGAGATAAGACCGAAGGGCAGTGCTCAGAATTGATAGTGATTGCTCCCAGCTGAAAGTGTAGAAACCTCCTGCACTGTCTGACTCTCTTTATGTGATAGTAAGCATCCTTGAAGTCCACTGATCGGATCCAGTTTCTTTCCTCAACAGAGGTAGAATGGACTACCCTCAACTGGAATTTTGCCTGTTTGACAAACAAATCTAAGTCTGCTTAGTTCCAAAATGGGCCTAAGGTCCTTGTTTGTTTTGGTCACCCACAACATTCTTAAATAGTCCCTGGATCCTCTCTGGTCTGGTGGGACCCTCCTGGATGACTTGTTTTACCAGCAGTTTTTGTATTTCTACTGCTGCTTACTTTCACTGCTGGGGTGGAATGTCCAGAAGAATTGTTTTTTTCTGAACATGTGAGTAAAATAGAAATGGGTTCTTTTAGCCTCAGGTAATGTCTTTCAACACCCAGGAATCCATGGTGATGGTCTCCCAAGCTTGAATAAGGACTGCCAATTTCCCCCTGGCTCCATCATGAGTGCAGAAGCTGAGCAAACTTTCAGGGACACTGAAAGGGTTTATTAGGGAGTAGTCGCCTAAAACCCTGATTTTGCTGATGGCTCTTTCGTCTATGGTGGTGTCTGTGGAAGTACCCCCCTTCCCCAGGAGGCAGTGTCACCAGGAGCATTCTGGGTAAAATGTTCAGACTTCTAGAAAAAGTGCCACTTCCCCTCTGATTGGGGGAAAATTTCTGTCTGGGTGGAAAAATGACCCCCCCCCCCCCCCACAATCACTGCAGATGGCTTACCCTGCTGCTCTGTCTTGGTCAATTTATCTGTAAGTCTTAACAGGATGGAACCACCGAATGGCATTCACAAAGGATGCCTTAAACCTCTCAAAGTTAGAGGCACATCTAAGCATGGTGGTGAACTGTGATGCCAGTGCCTGCTACCCTGGCCATATCTTCAGCTGCATTGGATAGCAGGCACGTGGATGCATTTGAAATTGACAGCGTGGTAGCCAACTGAGCCTCCATGGACTTGCAAGTCTTGGCTCTTGTTTGAGTTGCTACAGACTCTGTATCCTCGGATAGTCAAGTCTCTCTCTCTAGTCTAGTCAGATGTGCCAAATATTTCAGTGCTGAAGCATAAGTGTACTTCCCAATCTGCTCAACACTGTAGATTGTCTGTTTGGAGGATGGACAGATGAATTCTCCTCAGAGTTCCTTCTTGGTGGTTGTGCCTTCTAGAGTAGCAGCGACCGCAGGCTCCTTGCTCCAATGTGCCCTACATTTGGGTAGAACTAAGACATTGTTGGGCTTTTTGAGAATGAGCTGCACCATGTCCAACTCTTCATTCCCTCGTAGACACCAAATCAATAAGCACGTCCATAGGGGGTATCACCCAAGCTGTGGGTGGGTCTGCATTGAAGGTCTCAAGAAAAACTGAGCCCTTAGGGTAAGGGGTTTTGGAGATCCAAAGTAGGTCATGCAAAATAAATATATGAAGCATGATATAAAATCATATAGGATTTCTATTTACCCATTTTCCAAACATTACATCCTTAATGTTTACTTTAGAGCTAAAACAGAGTTTACTGTAGCCGTTCTCTGGGATATGGTGC
>NC_056730.1:409280089-409312589 GCF_019279795.1 Protopterus annectens | reverse complement strand
TTTATTGAAGATGAGAGTAAAGCAAAATGTTTGTTCCCCAAGTTTGTAATATGACAAAATTTTTCTGTCTCAGCAGGGCTTTACTGTAGGGTTGGAAGAAACTGAAGAACATGCACTTATATGTGGGAATATGAGTAACATTTAGTAGCTAGTTTAAGTATGCTATCAATAGCAAATGGATATAAGGTGTATCTCAGGTTGAAGCTGTTATTTTCTATAACTTCAGTAGGGTACTGGGAAGAGCAAGTAGCTCTGCTTAGTGTAGAGGGTGATCTAAAAATGAAAGGTAAGCAGATGAAGGATTGTATTTGTGCTGCTAGAAGTCCAGTACCTGGCACAGATGGTAGTGGGCTTCCAAAGTAGCGTCATTATACTCGGTGTTTATTTTTTCCTTTCTTCAGCTGAAGAGCCCAGTTATTACAGTATGGTTGTGCTTTAGGGTTACTGCATGATGGTTAGTTTTGTAGTGCTTGGTTGAACTGGTGCTTCAGAAACATGTACCAACTGACCATCAAATATAGATTCCCTCATAGTCCTGTGCTTGTGATTTCTTAATAATTGCAGTGCTCCAGAGTATTTAGAAGTTTTGGAGATAGAAATGTGTCCAGTTTAGGACTCTGGTAGAAATGCTCCATCTCACCAAAAGCATGGAATTGCAGCCTTTGAGTAACCTATCTTGCTTAGTGTCAACATTTTTTGTAAAGGAGAGATTAATAAAGATAGTTTTCCTTGATAAATTATTTTCTTTTGGACTTTCCAAGCTTGATCTATGTTAGAAATGGTGTGTACTAAAAAAAAAAGTCCACACGAAGCTGAGAACGACTGACTGAGAACCTATTGTCTTATCTAAAGTAAACTGTTTCCTGATGTAAAGCAAGCACTGACAGTGGCCAGAGTCAAAGTTAAAAAGGTAGCCTGAACAGGGCTGCAGCCATGACTCACTACACTACTTATAGTTATTATTTAACATGTATCGCCTATACCCTGAGATGAAATATCCAAAAGTAAAACTGTTAAGTTACTTTAGAGAAGACAAGGGAATGCAAAACTAGTAGGCTCTAATGAAGTGTACATATGCAACCCCATTATGCACTTCAGCATTTGAAAATAAAGTAAAGTATTACAAAAATGTAGAAGAGAGAACATTTGCAGAGTTGCCACTATTTATAAGCCCCCATTTTCCCCTTCTCAGGACTGAGGACTGTTACCTAGGCCTTCTGCCAGGTTCAGTATATGTTCCAGGGTGGGGAGAGGAATCAACCAAGGCCTTCCAACTCAAGAATATTTCCACGTGATTATCTCAGTGTCAGGTGTTGGTCAGAATTGTAGTGGAACCTACAGCATTGCATGCTATACTGGAGCATGGAGTGATAACAGTGCCTGAACTCATTCAGGCCTGTCTCATTTCCTCTCTTTCTTTAGCACTCTTTCCCTGAGCCTCAGTTTCCTCATTGCCAAACCATTTCCCCTTACTTTTAGCATGCTGTATACTTTGCACATCTACTGAATGTGGACATACTCATCCACAAGTTAGAATTAGCAGTGGATCTTCTTTCTTTGTCCTTACAGTCGGACATGAGAATTTGGAGGCCTTTGTTTGAAAGACTTATAAGGCCAAAGAGACCTCCTCCTCTCGGATCCCCTGACTCATGATGTCCTTCACCTCCATTACTTCTCAAATAAGTACCTGAGGAAGGGATAGGCGGAGCCTTGGGTCATAGAGATGGATAGAGAGAGAAGCAATCAGACACGATCTTCTGCTCCCAGGAAGTGTGAGTGGAATGAGATCCAGAGTACCATGGTACTTGTCCACCTTGCCACATGATAGGGAGTCACATGCATTATTGAGGAAGAAGGTATTATTTTTCTTTGCTGTGTTGGTGGTTCAGATTCCAAACTCTCATTTATGCATGTTCCAGTTTTCTGCTGTGATTCAAGCACTAGAAATAGTTAAAGCCCTTCCTAACTTGTAATTAAGACTAAATAGGTTAAACATTTTGTGTTTTGCAGTGGACTGTCATTTTGACTGCTGTAATTCTGACTATGTTAATATCCTTTAAGAGCTCCAGCTATCCTTTAAGGGTAAGTTTGAGTAGGGCATCATGGATAACTCTCTCTCCTCAAGAAGCTCTCTTTGGGCAGGCCCTTTGGGGCTTGTTTCAGGATCTCCAATGAAGTAAACAGGCCTTTTACCACTATGGAGTGTCTTGTAATATGCACTTGTATCATCATCTAGTCCAGCCCGTTAGGAGGAAGCCCCTCACATAGCAGCCATTCATGGTGCCTTGTCTGTGTCAACAGTACTGTGACCCTATAAGGTTAGTAATTATAGACCTGAATGCAGTCCAGCACTGTGTGTGTGTTGGGGGTATAGGAGCAGTTTTCTAAGTTTTCCTCAGTTTGGGTAGCCGTCACAAATGACAAGCTCATTTTATACTTTTGAACATGGGTGATCATTTGTTGGAGCTCTTAGGTCCTCTCCCAGAAATAGCTTCCCTTTGTATGAGCTGTCTCAGCAGAGTTCTTAGAACAGGCCCAGACTGCACTCCTCAAAGACCTTTGCAAGTCGGTTATCCTTCAGAATAAGGACTAGGGGTTTACTTCCCCTCATCTTATTTGTAGAGGGGGCAGGAGACATCTTTCCCTTCTTGACTTCTTTGAATACTGCAAGCACATCTGGTGCATCCGGTTCCAAATGGTGACTCTCCAGGGGATTTTGCCCCTTCTGCTGCATAGAGCCTAGTTAATGTTTGAATTGCTGATATTTCAATGCCTAGTAGTCTACAAAGGTGGTTTGTTTGGTTTGCTCTAAGTGCCATTGCATGATTTCTAGAATGTTTTACCAGTGTGTTATGGGTCTTGCAGGTTAAGGACCTCTGTGTATTCCCATAACCATATAAGTGGCTGTTAGTGGTCATTTTGACAGTTGGATGTTTGTCAGGATGCTGATTGAACTATGGTTGTGCTTCCATGATGTCTTTAATCTGGCAATTTCTAGACAGAAGTGTACTATGTGACACGTACTTCTGTATCTCGGCATTAGCATATTTAAAAAATGTATACTCCTATATGCTTCCGCGGTGGTGCAGCAGTAGCATTGTGGCCTTACAGCAAGAGGTTCTTCCATTCGATTCTCGGCTGGAGTACGAGAAATGCCTTCTGTGTGGAATCTGCGTGTCCTCCCCGCGGTTGGGTGGGCGTTCGAAAGACATGCATAAATGGGCGTGCCTTCGTTGACGGTTAAGCTGGCACCTCAGCGTTCGTGAAAATCTACTGCCAGTCATTAGCGGACCGGAGTTCTGCTGTGGCGACCCCTAACCGGGAAAAGTCGAAAGACAACAGCATACTCCAATATGCTACCGCTCCCTTTTTTCAAGTTACAAGATATTCTATTTTATAGTTCTGAAGTTTCATGAATTACTCTTGACTAAGCATTTATTTTACCCTTAGCTTTATATCAAGCAGTGGTGGGCTTTTTACATCAAAATTATAACATCTGATGTCCTTTCATATCACTGTTGCAGTATTTTTCATTAAAGGGATTCCCTGACTTGGGTAACCCAATGTCTGGCCAGTATACCAAAGCCTTAGGATTTTATAGAAGTATATCATGCATATGCTCCCACTCAAGGTGTATGGTGTAATGGTGATGTAGGGATGTACATACCATAGAACTTCTTTGACACTAGTCCATACACCATAATTGATTGTCGGTCGGAATGATCCTTCTGTGCTGGTTACCAAGGCATGTTTCAGATCAGTGCTTCATTGGGGTTTCTTTTTTTCTTTCTTTTTCAAGTTATGAGTTTACATGTCATCGAAAAAGGGAAAATGTCAGTATAGGAGGCATACTTCCATTAAGGATTGTCACAAGCAGTGTCTCTTCTGTTTTGTTGCTTTAGTGGAATCTTCCCATCCTGAAGGTCAGACACCTGTCAAGAAAAAGGCCAAAAGAGTCCGGTCTGATTCAGCTGCTGTCTCATCTCCCCCGGACTTCTCTGTCAAAGCTAGTGTAAACCCAGAGGATCGCCTTGCTGTTAAGATGGATTCCTCTCCCATGACCATATCAGAAGCTGGCATGGATCCAACTTCTTGCACGTTCCTGTAGGCTCTGCAGACATCTGTTCTGGATTTTGGTGGGGGGCCTCGGCCACTCATTTCAGAGGGTCCAAGAGGGATTCAGCAAATATTTGTTTGGGAGGAGATTCTTATTTTGTTAGTTGAATGTAGGCAAAGGTCTGAACCTCCTAGTGTGTTTAGGGCAGAAGTCCCTCAGAAGAAGAAGAAACAAAAAAAAAAAGCATATTTCCCCTGCTCCTAAATATCTGCAATGTGAATGGCAGGATTTTACCAATTGTTTAATGCATTGATGGCCTTGAAGCCTTCCCAAGGAGTTTCTGTACCTGCTATCACTTGGTCCTGTACCCCACTCAGGAGGCCGAGAGAGCAGGACTTTTCTGAAGTGGACTTGGACTCTAGGGAACAGTTTTTGGTGTATTATTCTCGGATCCCTTCTTCCCTGGATTATGGCTCTGAGTAGGATGATGCTATTTGTCCAGACTCTCCCTTTGAAGAACTCTCCTTTGGGATCACTATTTGTCGTTTGATGTATTTGTTTTTTAAATGAGATTGTTCTCAGGTTTCTGGCATTCAAAAGAGGTGTTATGAGCTCCTCTAGATGGAGTCTTCTAAGCCACCTGTTTTCTTTTCTGTCTTGCCCGTTCTTCTGGATACCTTGTCAGCAGCTTCTTTGGCCCTGGATTCTCAACCTCCAGTCCCTAAGAAGCCTGACAGAGTTTATAAGGTGCCGGAGGAGTGTAAGTTTCTGTATTAATGTCCTTCTGATGATCCTTCTCTTGTGTCTGTCTCTCTTCTTCAGACAAACCCTCTAAACTTTTGCCTTCTACTAAACTACTTCCTTCAGACAAGGACAGTTGAGCTATAGAAAGACTGGGCTAGAAGATGTATACTGCTGCCACTTTGGCCTTTTGGGTTATTAACTACCAGACCCATATGACCAAGTATGTTTCAGCCCTTCTTTTTCAGGCTTCCTAGGCTATCTCAGACCTTCCTAATTCTGAAGGGAAGCCCGCGGCCCTCTTTTTACTGGGTCTACTTCTCAAGTAGCCCACCACTTTGTTAAATGTAGCTATGATGCAGCTAGAGCTTCTGCTTTTGGTTCTGTTTTGAGATGTTACTATTGGCTTCATCTCCAGCCTTTACCTGATGGTATTAAGGCAAAATTGCTGGATGCTCCTCTTAATAACAAGAATCTATTTGGATGTCCTTCATTGTCCTGCTCAGGCAGCCCTCGGTCGGCCAGATTCCAAAGTTCTGGTCAAGCGGGCTCTGGTGTCGCTTCCTCCCCGCCGTCAGAACGGTTGAGTATAAAGGCATCAGCCGTCGGTCAGCTCGTGTGTGTTTTCAGTAAGTCAGTCATCTAGCTGGCAATTGTTAGAACATTTTTCTAAGTTAATAATTGTTTGTCTGTGGTAAACAAATACCTCATAAGGACTTCCATTCTTATTGCCTCCCCTGTGCTGCCTGTGCTTGTTTTAATTCCGCACTCGCAGCTCGGGCAGGCTTGCCCAAGACTTTTTCGCGATCTTTCACTTATATCATGCAGAGAAAAAGGCCCAGAACTGAGCAGAGGCCGAACTTCTCTTCAGATGAAGCAGGATTTTTACTGGATAGAAAAAGCAAAAAGCTAGCCTCCCCTATGCAGTGATAGAAAGGCATTGCAGGATAGTACATAACACTCAGCAGGTTAGCAATCATTTTCTTTCAGTGTGGTTATGATGCATTGGAGGGGCTCAAGAAGCACCTTTGGTAGGAACCTTTATTGATAAATTCAAAAACTGGCATGTCTTAACCAAGGACAAATGATTCTGGATTTAATAGACAAAGGTTATAGATTCCACTTCCATACTTAAGACAAGGCATGCCTGCCACTTCACATCAGGGCAGAGGGGACTCATTCAAGTTTCAAAGCTGTTAAATATAAAAGCACAGGAACAAGGCCGAGGATTTTTATTCAAGTGTGTTCCTTTCCCAGAAAAGGAAAACAAATGGAGGCCTATACTGACTTGTCTACTTAAATACTTATGTCATTGTGCCAAAGTTCAAACTCCTGCTGGGGCTGGGCAAGGGGTCTTAGCTGGTCACCTGGACCTCAAAGAGGGGCATACCTGTCCCAATCCAGACAAAGCTGCAGAAGATACCTCAGATTTCTTGCAGGGACAGAGCATTATCAATTGACAACAAACCTTGACAGCAAACTTGGACTATGTCATTCAATTACTACAGGCCTTGGGATATACAGTCAACATTCAGAAATCAAGACTTCTGCATTCCCAACAGATTATTTGCCTAGGAGCCAAACTGGACACAAAAGCACAAATGGCTTATCTCACAGAGGAAAACAAAGGCTAGCAAAGCTCTCCCAGCTGACTGCAAGGAAAATTTCATGGCATCTTGCATTCTTCTGATACCTTTGGCAAGACTTCATATGAGAAAGCTGCAATGGTACTTAAAAAGCTATGGTCCCCCCAACAGCCCAAAGCCTAGAGGACGTAATCCCACTCATTCCATGTCTACAAAGAGAATTTTTGTGGTGGGCTCAAACAAGTCAGTTAAACAAAGGCATGTCTTTCAACAAACCTCATGCAGGTCAAACAACAACAGCCGCCTCAGATGGATGGGGGCGCAGATGGAGGGCAGATGCATTCAAGGTCAATGGACACCAAGGGAAAGGCATCTGCACATAAGTCTAAAAGAGATGTTGGCAGTGATACATGCAATCGAGTCTTTCGAAAGATCACTTCAACAAGAACATTTGCTAATAAGGACAGACAACACCACTGTTATGTGGTACATAAACAAGCAGGGAGGCACTCATTCTTATCCCCTCTGCAGACTAACAATGATTCTCTGGGAAAAATCCCTAAGTCTGAAGATACATCTGCAATCCCAGTTTGTGCCAGGCAAGGACAATGTACTGGCAGACAAGCTGAGCAGGAATTCTTTTTCTTGATCCACAGATGGGATGCTGCATCCTCACATTTTCTCACAGATCACAAAGGACATGGGAAGACCGACATAGATCTCTTTGCTTCTCACATGAATCATCACCTGGAAAAGTTCTGTACAAGGACCCACCATCCTCTAGCCTGGAAAACAGATGCTCTCTCCTTCAGCTTGCTTCGACTTCAAGGTTATTCCTCCCTCCTCTACCCACTTTGACCAAGGGTGATACTGAAGATCAAAGCAGAACAACCAACAGGCATTTTGATAGCTCCAGACTGGCCAAGGCAGCATTGGTACCCATTGCTGTTGAGCATAACTTGGACCAAACCGTGGCCTCTGCTTCTAGCACAACACAATTACAGGACTGTTCATCAAAACCTGAAAACATTGCATCTGACAGCCTGGAGGTTACCATAACTCCTTCCGATATCTCTCTTTCCATCGAGAATGGAAACTTGGCCACACCTTCCACCAGAAAAACCTATTCTATTCAGCCAAAAAAGAGAGATCTCATGGAATAACAGAGTCAGAAATTACAGCAATTGCTGAGTGTACCTCAGAAGTTGGAATACTTGGCAGAAATGTTTCATACTGGTCTCATATTCTTCCATAAAGATTCATGCCTCAGCAATCTCAGCAAAATGTGATCCACCTGTGTTGTTTTATCCTTTGCTACAATGATCCACCTGTGTTTTTTTCCTTTTTGCTAAGACAGTTCCTAAGAGGGATAAAGAATATCAAACCTCCCAGGAAACCGCCAGTACCTGCATGGGACCTTCCTCCCTTTGAACCAGCAGCAACTTCAGAAATGCAATTTCTCTCATGGAAAACTGTTTTCCTATTGGCAATCACATCAGCAAGAAGAGTCTCGAGATACAGGCACTCATGGCACTCATTTTTCATCAGGACAGAGTCTCTCTAGGCGAATCCTTCATTCATGCCAAAAGTAATTTCCAGGGTGTCTCTAAATCAAACCATTCACCTGCCTACATTCTTCCCCAACTCTCAAAACAGGGGAAGCACTGCTGCATACTTTGACATACACAGGCAACTCGCTACTACTTGGACAGAACTAAGGCCACCAGAAAGTCTGACCAACTGCTTGTAGCCTATGCTGCTGGAGTACAAGGAAAAGCAATCTCCAAACAAACAATTTCCAAATGGATTGGACACTGCATCAGATTCTGCTATTCTTTTCATGGAAAAGTGTGCCAGCCAATATTAGGCCACACTCCACCAGAGCTATAGCCACATCCACAGCTTTCCCTGGAGGTGGCTACAAGGACATTCTAGGCAGAGCATACATGGAGCTGCACATATTACCAAACACTACAACCTGCCTTTATACTCCAGATCCCGAGCAGGCTTTGCTTCGCAGTCCTGCAGGGCATTTTAGCTACACCATCACTTTCTTAGTTCCAACCACCCCCAGCTTGGCTATGGTATTCAACCCATATGTTATGACTGCAGTTGCATTCTTGAAGGACATAGTACAGTTGATAGATATGCAACTGCAGTCGGATTTACCCACCCTCCTTCCCCTCTGCCACCTTCTTGATGGGTCCATGGTGTATCTGTTTATTACTGTTGTGCATGTCTGGAATTGTTTATCCATTCACCAAATTTAGCCTTCCTAGGGGGGGACCTGGCATCTGGGGCAAGAAACACTGAAGAAGATGGTGTCGGCCGATGCCTTTATACTCCAGCCAGACTTTGGAATCCGGCCAACCGAGGGCTGCCTGAGGCAGGACAACCCATATGTTATGACTGCAGTTGCATATCTATCGGACATCTACATTTATGGTAGGTACAAAACTGTACTTTCTCCGGCTGATGAGTTTTTTAAGTCTCTTCAGGATAAGAAACAAAAACAGGCAATCCACTATGAATAAACATCCTTGAAACCAAATGTAACTAAACATAAGAGATACTGTAGAACAAAGGAAACCACACGGCAGAGCAAGTTAAAACAGTCCAACTTTAATAACAGCGTTTTCACACTTGCATATTGGTGCTTCTTCAGACCAAGTAAAATAAAATGTAAAACATTTAAATATAAAACATTCAAACAAACTAGGTATTTGATTTGATAAAATCCTAAAGATTCTGTTAAACAATCTTCCAATCAAAAGCTCAGTAACTGGAGATGAGTCATATGATACAAATCTGAATAAATAGGAAGAACCAAATAACCAAACAACATAGGGTGACTCATACAGATGCCGAAACAGCAATAAAATGGCATTAAATAAAAAATTATAGCACCAGTTAACATTCTAAGTATATGTACACAAGTACACATGTATAAAAACATCAGAAATGCTTCTCAGAATTAATCCAACCAAAGCATCCAAATATAAATAAATACAAAATAAAGATCACTTAAACAGCTGCTAAATAAATAGCATAGGAGCAAACCATCAGTGCTGGTGTAAAAAACATAAACTAGTTCATAAAAGAAACTGTATATAAATATGTACAAATCAGTCAGTAATACTTTAACATAATGGACGTGCCTTTAGATAAGGTATTTGGTATTAGAGACACCTTCTCATTCATATGTTCATAGGATGATACTAGGCTATTGGCCCAGAGGCCCTTATAAGCCTAGGTAAGAATTTCGCCCATGTTCCCACAAAGTCTGGGAGACAGGTGGGATCCCAAGGTTATATTTTCTGTTTCCCATCCAGTCGTCCAGGTTCCTCTTAGAGGGCCAGAGAGGTACTCTGCTTGACATGGAGAGGGTGTCTAGTCCACAGATGGACGAGTCTTTGGGACACAAATCTTTCCCACCAACAAGTTCTATTAATGTCACAAACCAGGATGAGGCCTTGCTTGCAGGTTGCTCGAGTGGAGTTTGACTTGCGGATATGCAGCAATTCCATCAAGGCTGGGTCTCAGATGGCCTTGTATGCAAAACACAGGTCACCTCTGAGCAGTCTGTATGAGACTGAGTAGAGGGACAGGGCTTTTAGCCTATCTGTATATAGGATAAGTGTTTGAGACCCTGGATTTTCTTGGTCAGGAACCTCTGTGGTATCTCCAGCTGCTGCATATGCTTGACAAGGTACATGCCGAAGGGAGCATTGTATTTGATAATGGGTGTGATAAGGGAGGAATACAGGGATGTTATGACCTCCTCCTTCCTAGATGAAATACCCTTACTTATGAAGTGGGCCATGTAGAAAGCCTTCTGTGCAATGGAGACAACGCGGTGGTCAAAAGTCAGATTGCTATGAACCTGGGTGCCTAAGTCCCTCATGACTGATTGCATGCTTAGTATGTTAATCAGTGGGATACCATTTTCCCCAAAGGGGATAATGATGCATTTCTTGGCATTCAGTTTGAGGCCATGCTACTGGCACCAGTCATTTTTTTACGTAAGGCCCTCTTGGAGGATGTTCACATCACTAGGGGAATTTAAGACAGTGTCCAGCTTGAAGTCATCTGCAAACTTGGTCAGCTGCAGACCACTAGTTTTGGCTTGCACATCAGAAAAGTATATCCCAAACAGTACATGCCCCTAGACCAATCTTTGGGGTACACCACTCGTTACAGGTCTACTACTAGAGGTGGCTTCCCTTAGTTTGACTTAGTGGGTTCTATGAGTGTGCCAGTTCTGGTAACATACGGGTTGATGCCTAGCTGGGAGAGTTTATCTATTATGCCCAAGTTGGGAATAGTGTCGAAGGCTTTGGCTAGGTCAAGTTGGCGGTGTGCACAGTCTTCCCCTCGATGGCTTGGTTGACTGTTTTGAAGAAGTCAACCAAGTTTAACAGTCATGATCTCCCTTTGACAAAACCAAACTGTGTGGGGTCAAGCATTTGGAGGTTGTCAATGTCCTTGTTTATAAGGCCCATGATAATGCATTCCATGGCCTTGCAGATCAGGCTAGTTAGGCTGATGGGCCTATAATTGCCTGGGTCAGTGGATGCTCTACCTTTGTGTAGTGGGATGACAGTGGCTGTCCTGCATTTGGCCTGGATGAAGCCAGTGCTCAGGCTATGGTTGAATAGGGTGCCTAATGGAGCTGAAAGCACATGCCTGAGTTCATGTAGGATACAGCCAGGGATGTTGTTGGGTCCCATGGAGACTGTATTTTTTTTACTTTGGGAGGGCATTAAAGACCTGCTTCCTGATGATGGGGGGGGGGGCAGGTGCTGCTGGGGATGTTCCTTGTTTGCTGATGGGGGGGGTGAAGTTTTCACTGAGCCTGTCTGCCAGCATTTGTGTATGTGGTGTTATTGACCACCAGTTCAGAGCAGATTTCGGTGTTACCTTTGAGATTGCAGACATATGTGAAGAAGGCCTTGTGATTGTCCTTTGTGGGTGTGACCAATTTGGACTTGAAGTTAGTCTTAGAGGATTTCACCAGTGACCTTATTTGCTTGTTCAGACAAAGGAGAGATTGTTTTCAACTTGGCATTTGCTCCTGAACAGCAATTTTTTTCTTTTATTATAGAGTTTGTTTATTGCGGCTATCCACCAGACAGGTTTACTCTTCCTTTAGGAAGATGATTTGCTCCTGTCAGGTATTGCTGAGCCCACACAGCTTTGTAGGTGCTCATATAGTTTTTTGGTGTAGGTTTGGACTTTAGTGCTACTTCCAACTGAAGGGATGGTGGCTGTGAGACTGCTTATATCTGCTCTCAGGAGACTGTAATCAGCTTTGGAAAAATGTTTTTGTTTTACCCTGACAAGGTGTTGGGGGGGGGGGGGGTCCTGGGGAGATGGTGACTTCGAAAGTGATCACTTTATGGTTGGATCTTACCAAGAAGTATGGTACAGTAGGGGTGCTGCAATGGCTACTCATGTTGGGTAAGGATCAGGTCAGGGATATTTTCACCTCTCGTAGGGGTGTCAGCTAGCTGATTCGATGCATTGGCATTGACAAAGTTGAGGAATCTCTGGGCATTCATGTTTGGGCTGGAATAGGTTTTTCACTCTATGGTTGGGTAGTTAGTCACCCAGGATCAGGGTAGAGGATTGAATCTTGATGGATTCAAGTAAGTCCAGATAGGTGGAGTGGGCATCCTGTGTCAGTTGTGGGTCTGTAGCTATGATTTGAATAAGTGTTTTGTTAGCAGTTAACTGCACTTGAGTGTCTCCTGTGTGTCATACCATTTAACCAGCCTGGAAGTGTGTAAGTCTTTGATAAATATTGAAACTCCACTTCCTTTGGCTTTGTAGCCCTCCATTTGGGGTCTGAAAGTATGGTAGGATGAGTAACCTGATAAGATTGGGGTGCTCTCTGCAGCTTTGAACCAGGTTTCAGTGACTGCACAAATGTCTGCATCCTCCAGGGGAAGAAATGCTTGCATTGAGTGCAATCTCATGGTAAGACTTCTAACATTTAGCAGCATGACTTTAAATTTCATTTTGAAGAATTTTTCATGTTGGTAATTTTGTGCTCATGACTTTGCTTAAAAAAGGCACTGTGAGTAGGCTAGAGCCTTTGGCAGAAGCCTGAAGCCCCAGGGGAGACAGATGAAGGCCATCTCTGGCAAAGCATCGTGGTTGGTCAATCATGTCCTGTCAGGCTGTCAGGTACTGGATCCCCTTGGAATGACACCAGAAACTGTTTGTATTGAGACATCATTCTGGGTGATGGTAGGATGCTGCTTAAGGCTAGGACATACCTGCCTGGGACACAGATTCAGCGAGCTCAATCATGTCTCTTCATATAGTCCATAGAGGTACTTCTCAAGTCATTCACACCAACATGGACTATGACAGAGTCATAAGCGACTTGAGTGTGTGCGTAATGTGGTGGATTCAAGCACCTAACAAGCAACTTACCGTGACTTTCTCCTTGTTTAGCCTGATGAGGGGCACATCTGTGTGTCTCACAATAGTCTCCTATGACTAGTATGTTGGATTTGTGGCTGGGCCTTAGAGGCTGTGAGACACAGGTGTATGTGCTACTTGTGATGCTTGGTGCTGTGGATTTTGATGTGCATGTGTGTTTTTAGTTTAGAGGTCTCTCTTGTTTAGATATGTTTTTGTTGAGAACCTCAGCATATGTGAGTGTGTTGTACAGGTGTGGGTGGTGGTAGAGGTGTGGTGTTCCTAGTGTTTGTCCAGACAACCTGCTCAGTGCCAGATGTATTGGCTTGTGACACAGAGAGCAAGGATTTTAAATTCCTAATGTAATTGCATCTCTCACATATTGTTTTCCTGGGTGATAGTAGAGGGTTGTCTGTGTACATAAGGCAGTTGCTGCACTGTCTCAGGAAGCCCATATCAACCAGAGTAGCAGGAGAAACCATAGAAAATTGTCTGTCCATGGTTGTCGGAATCTGTTGAACTGAGGTCAGGGATAGTAGAGGTGGGTACTGTATGAGGAGACTATACCTATAGGTGTGAGTAGTGCTGGATAAAAATTGGTACAATAGCTGCATGTGAGGGCCTTTACTGACACAGGAGTGCTGGTAAGTGACAAATGCAGCTGAGACACCTTGCAAAGGTTAAAACAGCGCAGCGGTGATGTGTGACATGCAAACAAGCAGGAACCCATGCAAATGCAGGGTTTAAATACCACAAAAACAAAAGTAAAATAGAAACACTGGAATTGACCAACCAAGCCTTGTGCCTGAGCTCGTAGCGCAACACTCTATGCCAGACCAGTTCCAACCAGTTCACTTACTACCACTAAGTGCAAGCAGGCTCCGGCCAACACGCGATGGCATAGCAGGAAACACAGGAATCACACAAACAGAAAACCTGTAACCAGACTATGCTAAAGATATTTAAAGGAAAACTCCACCCTAGAACTAAAAAAAAAAAAAAAAATTTCCATGCTATCTTTATTTCCTGACCTATTTTAACACCTCAAAACCACTTTAAGTGGTTTATTTGTAATTTTGCCTGTTTTCCACAACATGGCTCCCAATGGGGCTTGATATATCAACGTGATCTTGTACTCCCTCAACTCTTTCTCTTTCCCATAATACTTTGTATGACTTACGCCAGATATAAGGAAGTAACTTTGAATTCCCATGCCATTGACATATAACGGAATTTGGGAGGGTCACTTGTTATTTTCTTCACCTTTTGTAAAAGGACCGCTGCTTTTCTGTCTCTAATCACCCTCATTTATGTTTGGACCAGACCTTCTTTTACACTATACTTAGAAGTTGTCCAACTACAGCCGGAAAAGTAAATAAATGACAGGTCTTTGTTCAGTGTTTTCTTTTGTAGTTCAAGAAGAAGTGAGTCCTTTTCCGCCCACACTACTGCAGCGGTGTTAAAACTGTCACTGCACTGAGAGACACTTGCAGAATCAGTTCCTCAGATTACAAAAGAAAACCTTGAACAAAGGTCTGCAATTTAGTCACTTTTCTGGCTGTAGCTGGATAACATTCTACGTATAGTGTAAAGGGGAGGGTCTGAACCAAACATAAATGAAGGTGATTAGAGACAGAAAAGCAGTCCTTTTACAGAAGGTAAAGAAAGTAACAAGTGATGCTCCCAAATCCCATTATGTCAATGGCATGGGAATTCAAAGTTACTTCTTATGTCTGGCATAAGTCATGCAATGTATTATGGGAAAGATCAAGGGTTGAGGGAGTACAAGATCACGTTGATGCATCAAGCCCCATTGGTAGCCTTTTTGTGGAAAACAGGCTAAAATTACAAATAAAGCACTTAGAGTGATTTTAAGGTGTTAAAATAGGTCAGGAAACAGAGTGAAAAAAAGAGTTTTTTGGTTATAGAGTGGAGTTTTCCTTTAAACTGTGTTTAGGTCATTTTAAAACAGGAGAAGGATACACACTTAAATATAACAGTAGCAAACAAGAGCAAACTAATTTAAACAAGTTAAGCAATTAATCAATAAAAAAGCTCAAAACTGAGTCCTGTTCCAGCAGCCTTCAATCAGATGAATTCTATCTGCACACTCCTGCCACTAGGCTGCACGGGAACTCTCTCCAAAAAAGATGGCCTTGATCAGTGCTCAAGTTATACAAACAGAGCTAGATTCAGCAGGCCTGAATCTAGTCTATGCTACAGCAAACAAGGCACACCAATTTCAGAAAGAAACCGTTCAAATAAACAGGCACAATAATCCTTCAACCAGCAATTCCTGGCTCTGAAGGGCAGAATCTACCCTCTCCCCCCACAAGAGTATAGACTACAAACCTTCTCAATGTAAAATAACTGGGTAAAAGAAGCCAGTAGAAAATAGCGAAGGGCTAGGGAAAGCAATTAAGCTTAGAATTATAAGGGCTAACAACAAGCGTAATAAATGTAGCAGAAATAATGTAGCAGAAATAAATTAATAGCAGCAAGCAAAAGCATAGCAAAAAGCAAAAAAAACGAAGAAAACAAAAATACAGTAAAAGAGATAAAATTTTACAATTTTTTTTTTTTTTTAGGTTGTGGGACGGGAGGAAACAAGATAATTCAAGGCTGAGAAACTAAGGGGAGGGCATCCCAAATGACTCACTCTACCCAGTAGAATGAAATGATGAGATGGGACTGGGACTATTCAGGTGGTTTGTCCACACAGTCAAAAGTGTTCACATACTTAAAGATGCATGTGAGAAACTTATTTTGTGTGAAAAGAAAAGCATGTTTTGCACCTTTAGTCATGATCTTTAACATTTTAATAAATGCTGTTTGCAGTATTCCACCTTAATAATTGTTTACTTGGTTTATTTTATAGTTTAGTGTGAATAACTGTGATATTTATGAAATTGGTAAGTATTTGGGCTGTGCTTTTTACAGGGAGAATGGGTTTCGCACCTGATACTGTTTAACAGGATTTGAACGTTTTATCATTTTGAAGTAATAAATGTTCTGTGATATTTCTGACTAAACGTTTAAGGTCTGGTAACACAATTTTCAATGTACTGTTTGAGTTGACTTATGTGGTCTTTGGGGAAGGGAAGTGTGTACTAATGAATACTTAACCTTTTCCCATTCTACTGAGCTTACTGTACTGGCAATCCAGTTTCTTCTCTGGCTACAGCATGGATAATATTCCCAGTCTGTACTACTCCAGAGTTTCCTGTTGACACTCCTGGACACAGTGAAATACAGTGCGTGTCTCCATCAAGGCAATTAATAAAACAGTTCTTTCAGTGCATGTCAGTCTAACCCTTCCTTATAGCCTAGTCCTGCTGCAAGACATTGGTATACATGCTAGTGCCATTTTTGGTGGTATCATCATAATATGAGATTATATATGAGGAATATGGTTGGTATCTTGGGAACTTTTGGGACCAGCAGTGTTAATGTCTAGAAAAACTAATTCCTTTAACCCATTCTTTCAAGAATGAATTCTTCTGTTAAGTGATTACCTTCAACCAGAATGATTTCCTCTGGTTTGTACGTGATCGCCTTCAACTTGTGTCTTCTGTCATTAGCTAACTGGAGCCCAGACAGAAAGTTGACTACTAATACCTGAGCTGGTGGATCACTTGTGGGCCACCTCAGAATTCAGGAAACTTCATTATCAGAACTCTGAAGAAGCCACATAAAAATGACAACAGCTAAGCATGCTGTCAATGCATTCAGCCCCACTTTTCTACCAGGAATGCTAAAGATAATCACAAACAACTCCTCTGGGCAAACTAGCCTGATTATTTGGGATTTGGCCATCTCTGTTGACATATATTTCATGGTGTTATATATTTATTGTAAACAGAATATCATAACACACAGCTAGCTCAGAAATATGAGTGTTCAGCTTGTATGAAAACTAATCATACAGCTCTTATTTAAATAAGTGGGGAAGTAGAAAACTATAAGGCTAGACCTTATTACAGCCAGAAAAAATAAATGTCTCATTGTTTTCTTCACTGCATTCCCTTCAAGGAACGCTAAACAATTGATGTCTTCTCCAGGCAATGGGGCCAATGCCATCTGTGTATGCCTTCTCTCCTCTTCTGAACCAGGAGGTTTGACAAAGGCAGAGAATGGGAGAGCAAATCTTGTTTTAATAGCAGATCTCTCTTAATATCAAATTACCCAAAAGACTATCTACCTCTACAGGTGCCCAAATTCTGAGTCACTTCTTTTTTTCACTAGTAGTCTGGAAAGTATTAGTGTCAGACACCCCCCCCCCCCCCAAGGATCTGGAATAGTTACTTCAATTACCAGAGGCACATATGGACATATGGTTATTCAAAGTTATTGGGTTAGTACAAAATGCTATGACTCTGTGTTTCACCATTATATAATACCTGTCTAGTCTGGCCAAACTGGCATGGCCTGTGAGAGTAGAAGTAAATTTACTTTTTGCTATCCATTTTTTGCACCTTCTTGTCCATACACTAAGATATGTTCCAAGGGCTAACTGCTAATACCTTTTCTTTGGGTCTCTTTGATAAATACTTTCATTTTCAGACTAGGTTAATAGTCTCTGCCTACTGTTGTTATCAAATGTCATGCTCATTATTTTTAATGTCTGCCTTGATGTGTTTGGGGTCAAGTAGACATGCTAAATGTTATCTTCTCCTGTGTCCAGTAGCCTCTCTTTATATTCTTCCTCATTGTTGTTCTCCTCCTCTTTTACCAGGAAACATTCTTTTGTACCAGTATTATCACTCACCTTTTTTTTCTGGCACTGACACTGATCTGGTGTGCCTTTCCCAAAGTGCATTTTACTTAAGTTTGATGCTCCTTTTTATTCAGATATGTGTCTTGGAGCATCATAATTCACCTTGCTGTTTCTTCAGGCCTCTGTCTTTAATCTTTGCTTTTGGTGACCCAGTTAAGTGTGCTGTGTTGCTTCCCTGCAGTACCTTATCCATGGAAGTACATCAGATTAATACAGTTAAATGAGAAAGGTGATGTGGAAGCATACCTTAGTACTTTTGAAAGAGTTGTCACTGCATGCAAATTATTTTTTTTAAAAAAGGACAGTTAGTATGGCCTCCCATCTTATTGAGAAAGCTCTTACTTTTATGGCCCTCTACCTATAGAAGATTTAGGGAACTTTGCTGCACTTAAGGAGGCTGAAGTAATGAGATGATACCAATTAAGAGACCTACAAGAACTGTAAATGTCTACACCCATTCCTCCTATTCTGTCTGCCTTAGAAGATGTGTGCATTACTGCCTGCACTTTTCCTGATAGTCAGCCATTTGCCCCTAAAAAGACAGGATGTAAAAGGATCGTTAGTCTTTTACATTTTTATACACTATTCCCAAAAATTAACCCGGTAGCAATAGCCTTAGTTGTTCGCACTAATGCTAAGCACTTAATTTCTGTCATATTCTTTCTGATAAGCGTGGGAAAATTATTTATGGGTTTGGGAAAAAGCGTATACTTGTACAACTTTGATTTTCGGAATTTTGAGTTGTCAGGTTCGTATGTTAGTCTGTGACAAATTGTGTAAGTATGAGGAATGTTTTATCTGTAGTTTCTTCATGTGAGGAAAAATCGGCTTTAAATAACCTAGTTTCTTCCATTGCACAGGTCACTACTCATTCATTGCGGCCATGGCCACTGGTACTGTTCAAAGAGGTTTGCATGGCTGCATTCTCAGAATCTTCCAGATGATAAAAATTAGATTTTAAATTCTCCCTTGGATAAAGATTGTGTTTGGCCCCACTGCTGCAGAGGTGTTAAAAAAGTGTGATGAAAGAGGCAAAGCTGATCCAGGGAATCTCTTAAGATTTTCAACCTTCTTTTTCCAAGTTGTCCAAGGGATTTTCTTTCTCCTCATCCAGTTTTGACAAAAACAGAATAAAAAATCTCAACAGATTTTAGGTAACAGATGTTTAAGAAGTGACAGAGGGTTCCAAAAAGAAGATTTGAAACTCAAAAAACCAAATCTGAATGACGATTTGAGACCTTGTGATCCACTCCTATTCTGACCCTTTTTTTCTTCCAGAAAGTATGAATCTCCATTTTTCGCTTTGGCAAGGTTACAGATGGCGGTGGGAGGAAATTCCTCATTTCCAGGGGGCATTCATTATCCTCCAGATCAGACTCTTATTTCCACTTGTTCTTTATCACATATGATGTCCCAGGGAGTGATAGAACCAGATGTTCATCGTGCATTACAGCTGCAGTAATCACATATGGGTTTTCAGCCGGCAGGCGGTCCCTCGGTCGGCCGAATTCCAAAGTCTTGGTCCGGCGTCGGTTGTTGTCGCGTACTCTTCTGACGTCAGGAAGGCTACAGTATAAAAGACACAGCCGACGCCATCTTCTCCAGTCTTTTTCAGAAGCAGTTAAGTGCCAGCTCCTGAATGAAAATTTTGGAACCGAAGTCTTCATTAAAGCTAAGTAATCTTTTCTTGCCTCAGACCGATGTCAGAAAAAGTTAATAATTGTATTTCTTGTGGGAAGCAAATACCGCATAAGGATTTCCATTCCCTTTGCATACCTTGTTTGGGCCCAGACCATACCTTCAATAAACGCACTATCCAGCACTTTTGTTTAATTATAAAATGTCGCCGGATACTCCGACTACCGCTATGTCTAAAAGTCTCCACCGACACCACGGCAAGCTCCACGTGGTCCGGTTCTCAGTGAGATGCCTTTGCAGTCCCTGACTGCTGGTTCTTCGCCCTTTCCCAGACTACTACGCCCCTGCTTATGTCGTGCCTACCAATGTGGATAGATCTACATCCACCCATGGTGTATTTAGGCCTTCATCATCTTTCTCTATCAAGGCCTTCACTAAATCCCAAACAGCCAGGCAACATACTAGGCCTGCTGCACTGATGCTGAAGAACACTCTTATTCCCCTTTGAGGATTCGGATGCAGAGCAGTCCATTCCTTCTGTATCCCCCTGAGGATTTTTCTTTGGGGAAACCTTACACTCTTTGAGAGCACTTCCACTGGGAAGGCCAAGACTTTTCAGACTCCAAGAAAAGGCTTAGGGAATTTCTCTGGTTACCTCAGCATAGACCTTTGGCTATTCCTCCTGTTTTGGAGGTATTGGATGATGTCTACTCGGAGGCCTGCCTTAATCCTGATTCTCTGCCTCCTGCACCAGTTAGTACCTAATTCTCATCAGTTCCTGGCCATAATGCAGATCCTGAAACTATTTCTCAAGGCCCTAAAGGAATTAAGGCCTCCACGGCCAAGAATCCACTTCCTGCGGAAAGGGAATCTAGATCTCTTGAAAGGTGGGGTAAGAAGGTTTATACCTCGGCCACCCTAGCCATGAGGGCCTTAAACTGCCAGTTTCATATGATTAAATATCAACAATTCCTGTTATCTCAATTAAAGACCAAAATGTCACAGCCCGAACAACCAGATTTAAAAGAGTTGCAGGATATGATGCATAGTGCTGAACAATTGGGTAAGCACACCTTACAATGTGGTTATGATGCCCTAGAGGCCTCCAGCAGATCGCATGGCTAAGGGAACAAAATCTGCCAGACCATGTGAAAGCAAAAATTCTGGATGCACCTTTACATAAGGATGTTCTTTTTGGTGCTAATGCTGAGGACATATTAAATGGAAGAAAAGCAAAATCTATGCAAACTGTCAACAGGTTCAACCACCACGGTTCAGCAGGAATTGGCCTTCAAAAACTGGTCCTTCCCAACCACTGACAAGCCCCAAAGAGGCAGATACAGGAGAGGCAGACAATGGCAATCACCAGCACCAAGAGGTGAACCAGACTCAATGACTCCCTCATTTCCATGCCAAGCAAAATTCAACTGGCAGCACCTTTGGGAGGAAAACTGGCACTATTTGCAAACAATTGGCATATTGTCACAACAGACAAATGGATTCTGGACATAATAAACAGAGGCTACAAATTCCATTTTCACACTCTTCCAAAAATGAGAGGCATGCCAAACCTACCACAAAATCAAAGGGTAGAGTAAACATGAGGGCTATACAAAGGTACCTACGCACCAACAAGCACAAGGTTTTTATTCAAGGCTTTTCTGGTGCCAAGAAAGACCCATACTGGACTTATCCATTCTAAACACTAAAATTCAAGATGCTCACATTACAGCAACTCCTTCCCATGCTGGGCAAGGGGTTTTGGCTGGTAACATTGGACCTCAAGGAGGCATACCTGCATGTCCCAATCAGACAAAGTTGCAGAAGATACCTCAGATTTCTTGCAGGTTCAAAACACTATCAATTCTCTGCATTGCCCTTTGGCTTATCTACTGCACCCAGAGTATTCACCAAGTGCCTGGCATCAGTGATTGCATACTGCAGACTTCAAGGGACTTATGAAACACCTGGCATATGTGACGCTTTCTCTGGGATACACCATCAACAAGGAGAAATCAAAGCTAACACCGTACCAGGCTTACTGCAAGGAAAATCCTGCAGGCTCTGGGATTCATGGCATCTTGCATTAAAGCTGCACATGAGGAAACTTCAATGGTACCTAAAAATCTATGGTCTCATTCCCTGTCTTCAAAGGAATTCATATGGTGGGCCCAACACAGGCCTCCCATTCTGCAAGCCTCGCTACACAAGTCATAACCACAGACATGAAGGACAGGTGCATTCAGATCAATCAAAAAGAAATGCTGGCAGTAATAAATGCAATCTCTCAGAGAATTCCTGCATCCAGGACAACTGCTCATAAGAACAGACAACACCACAGTAATGTGGTACATAAACAAACAAGGAGGATTGTGCAGACTAACCATGACTCTTTGGAACCTAGCTCTGGAAGAGCAGGCATATGACAGATCCTCACGAATGGAAGCTACATCCACAAGTATTTACAGAGATTGGGCCAGATATAGATCTTTTGCCTCCCACAAAAATCATCAATTAAAAGTTTTGCTCAGGACCTTCCACCCAAAGGCCTGGAAAGTGGACTTTCCTTCACATGGACAACTTGGGGTACTTTTGAAAGTAAGAACAGACAAGCCGAGGATGATACTGATTGCTCACAACACTGGTATCCACTCCTGATCTAACAAACAATTTCAAAACCCTTCACAGTCAGCTGAAAACTCTCAGTCTCGCTGCATGGAAAATTCCTTAACATCACATCAGACACTACTCTCCAAAGAAGTGCAGGATGTCATTTTGGAGGCCAGAAGACCATCTACTAGAAAAGCTTACTCCAAAATGGAAGCGGTTTTGCTGTTGGAATGAAAACGAGGGCAGGACCCTAGAAAATTGAACCTACCTCAGATTTTACAGTACCTAGCTGAACTTTTGAGCAATGGACTTTCATTTTCCTCAATCAAAATACATGCCTCAGCAATCTCTGCAGAATTCAACATGGATCCTCCTTTATTCTCACACCCACTCTGACAGTTCCTCAGAGGGCTAAGAACAAGTGCCAGCTTGGGACCTTAACTATGTACTGGAAAAATTGACATTACCTCCCTTTGAACCAGCTGCTTCAACACAGCCATTCCTCATATTCCATCAGGACAGGGTTTCCTCCTTCCTTTATGCCTAAGGTGGTATCTAGGTAGCCTTAAACCAGGCCATACACCTTCCTACCTTCTACCCTAACCCTCAAAACAAAGGGGAAAGGCTGCTCCACTCTTTAGACATCCATAGAACCAAACCCTTCAGAAAATCCGATCAACTCTTCGTTTCCTATGCTGTAGAAACCTGTTACTAAACAGACCATTTCCAAGTGGATTGGTCACTGTTATTCCTATCACTGGTATCAGACCCCACTCCACTAGGGCCACAGCCACCTCCACAGCCTTCCTCAGAGGAGTGCCTACTAAAGATATCTTGGAGGCAGCCACTTGGAGTTCTGTACATACCTTCACAAAACACTACCATCTGCCCTTATACTCCAGAACAAGAGCAGGTTTTGCCACTGCAGTCTTGCAGGGCATTCTAGCTCAACCCAGTTCCATAGTACCTACCACCCTATGCATAGCTTTGGGATTCTACCCATGATTACTGCAGCTGTAATGCACGATGAACATAGTACAGTTTTGTACCTACCATAAATGTAGATGTTAGAGGCTATTACAGCACCCTCCTTCCCCACTTGGTAAGACCTTGGGGTCTGAATAACTATTCATACTTGCTGACTGGGTTATCCTGCTATGTTTTATTTGCTTACTTTTGTGTATTAGACTTATTTATGTATTGCCTTCCTTTTGGGGGCACCTGACATCTGGGGCAAGAAAGACTGAAGAAGATGGGCTGTGTCTTTAGAAGAGCGACAACAACCGGCCGGACCAAGACTTTGGAATTCGCCATATGTGATTACTGCAGCTGTAATAGCCCTCGAACATCTACATTTATGGTAGGTACAAAACTGTACTTTCCTCCTTCCCAGGAGGGGAAGGGTTTTTATTCAAGGATGTTCCTATTGCTGAAGAAGATGCTTGGAGACTAGTTCTTTCTTTCCTAAACCTGTTTGACAGAGCCCAAATTCAAAATGTCACTTGACAACTACTTGCCTCCTCTTCCACTTTCAAATTTCTTAGCTTATTGTATCTCTATTCATCCACACTTCAGACATTTATTAAGGTTTTGTGTGTCTAGATTACATTATCTGTTCTCTGCCTTACCATTTGGACTGTCCACTGCACCAAGAGTGCTCAGAGTGTCCAGATCCAGTTATAACTCATTGCAGGCTACAGGATATCCATATTTTCCATATTTAGATGACTTACTTATTTTTTGCAAACTCTTCAAAGCATCTGGAATCTGTCTTGGGTTAGAGATCTGTTACACAAGCTGGGATTCCAAGAGAATATTCAAAAGTCTTTCTTGACTTAGTTACACAGGATTGTGTTCCTGGGATATCAACTAGACACCTCAGTACAAAGAGCTTTTCTTCC
Source organism: Protopterus annectens (assembly GCF_019279795.1). Taxonomy (NCBI): domain Eukaryota; kingdom Metazoa; phylum Chordata; order Ceratodontiformes; family Protopteridae; genus Protopterus; species Protopterus annectens. The sequence goes on along the minus strand of NC_056730.1, from coordinate 409,288,850 downwards.
ACAAAAAAAAAAAAAAATAGATTGTTTATGTAGGTCTAGTTCTAAGGTTTTCCATTCAGACTTCGGACACTGTGAGGGAATAATACCTCAGAATTTTGACTTTCATGGCGTCCATGATTGCCCATGGCAAGACTCCACATGAGAAAGATTCAGTTGTATATGAAATCTCCTTGGACCCAACATCACATCTTTTTATCTTTGTCAGAAGAGAAGTCTTTTGGTGGAGACAACAGATATCCTTAAATCCAGATCTCCCCTTCTCCGTCCCTGCTCCAAAGCAGTCACCACAGATTCTTCTAATTTTGCTTGAGGATCAGATTAAGGAGGGATAAAAGTGTAGGAGGTGTGGGACACCAAGGACAGACAAGCTGTTAAATATCATGGAGGTGCTTGCCCTGATTAAGGCATTCAGCTCTCTGAAAAAACTTTGGTCCCCAGGACCTCTTCAGGTGGTTACAGACAATACCACAATTATATGGCAGATTAACAGGTAAGGGGGACCCAGGTTGTACCCCCTTTTCATACTAGCCATGTTACCTTGGACTATAGCGTCACAGCACAATCTCACTATATAGGCATTCTGTATTCCATCAGAGTAAAAGTGTGTGACTGTGAACCTGAGTAGTACCAGGGCAGACCTCCACAAATGGAAACTAAGTCAGGGAGTCTTCCAAAATTGATCCATCTGTGGGGAGTTTCTGAAGTAGACATCTTTGTCATTTCTTTGAACAGTCAGCTGGCCAAAGTCTGTTCCAGGTCTCCATGCAAGGGGCAACTGTGCTTCTACCTTATTTTTGAAATTGCCAAGGTCAATTACCACAAGCTTTCCTCACAGACTGCATCTACTTACACAAGAACAGGGGTGTTAAACCCTGACATCAGTCCTCTTCAGTTGATTGCCTGGATGATAAGGTCTTAATTCCTTTTAAACACCCTTTTTTTGAGGATGCACAGCAAGTACTAATGGAAGCAAGAAAGCTTTTTTATTAGAAAGTCATATATTAACAAACAGAAAAGGTTTTCTAGTTGGTGCCACCAACATAACCAGCATCCATTCAAGGCTGGTTGTTCTCTGGTTTTACAGTATTTGTGTGAGTTGCTATCATATGTCCTTTTTTATTCCTCAGTCAGGGTTCATTTATTGGCCATTTCAGCATGTCTGCCCATGGATCCTCCTTTTTTAGTGCAGTTTCATGTGAAAATGTTCTTGAAAAGATTTTGTATAAGAAGTGTCCAAGAGCACCAGTGACCCCTCCCTGGGATCTTGATTTTATGTTACAGAAGCAAACACTTGCTATATTTGGACCAGCTAATCTGGCTGACTTAAATATCTTAACATGGAAAACAGTTTTTTTTTCCGATTGCACATACCTCTGCAATTTGAGTTGCAAGCTCTTATGGTGAGTCAACCTTGTCTCTTTATCCATAGATAAAGGATTTTCTTTTGAGAAATAATTCCTATTTTATGCCTAAATGTATCCAAGTTTACTTTAAGCCAAACTGGTCATCTCCCCATTTTTTTTTCCTGTGCTTAAAAGTGAGGGAGAGAGGATACTCCATACCTTGGATGTCCATAGACATCTCAGCTACTATCTTGACATAACTAAATCTTTCAGCTCTTCAGATCATTTGTTCATTTCTTGTCACGGTAAGAAGAGGACAACTTGTGTCAGAACAGGCTATTTCCAAATGGTTGTCTAAGGCTATTTCCTTTTGTTATACTCACCATAGCAAATCTATTCCAGGCAGGGTGAAGGCCCACTCTACCAGGGCCTTGGCTTCATCTAAGGCTTTTTGGAAAGGGTTGGATTTTAGTAGTAGTCTAGTACCTGTTACTTGGTCATCTGTACATACATGTACAGAGTAGTACAAGCTTGATTCCTTTTCTAGGTCCAGATCATGCTATGCTAGGTCCATTCTCTGAGAGCATCTCAAGTCTTTTCCTTCCACCTCCCAAATTTAATTAGCTAAGGCAATTGGGCCATATAGCTAAAGTTATTGTAGCAGTGATCATTTTGATGAACATAGTACAGTTGAGTAAGTAAACTTACCATAACAGTAGATCGCATGATGACTGCCAGTAGAAGTTCCTTCCATTCCCCCCTTCTTTTTGGTGTATGTTTAATGCCAGGGTGTGAAGATTTTTTTTTTGTTGTTCCTAGCATTGTCCTTTCATTGCTCAGCTTCCCTTTCTCTTCTGGCAGGAAAACTCTGAAGGGATTTGCATCAAGAGTTGCCTTTTTACTCAGCTCGGCTTGCACTGCTTGACATTCTGGGTACATGGAAGGTCCCCTGAAGCTTTGGGAGCTTGGCAGGATGTAATTTGTATAGCTAAGGCTACTGCAGCAGTGAGAGTTTAAAACATTTACTGTTATGGTAAGTTCAAATTAGACAGCAGTACTTTCCCACCCAGTACTGTATCTCCCCTCTTGAAGTGAGTGATGCCAGTCCTGCCAGGGGTGAATTTATGAATACCAGTCCATTTATTCACTTCCTGATTTGAAGGAAGATGATATTTCATGCCACTTAATCTGCAGGGGAAGTATATTTCAGTGGTGAGGGGGATACTAAGTAATGAATTTCTCTTCTCACCTTGTTTTATTGATCTGAAGAAGATTTAGATCTCTTGATCTCGTATTTATGGGACTGCTTGATTTCTGAAGGTACAAGAGCCTCTGGCCTTTTTGGGTCCTTGATTGCTTGGAAAGACGAGGCATAATTTTCTTCTGAGGAGCCTGTAAGACAAAAGAGAGACACTGCTTCTAGTCTTTTATAGTAGCTTAGGGATTTTAAACCTGTGATCCTATTCATGAACCTCTGGGGTGTTTCCAGCTGTTTGTCTGGTGAGGTACGTTGCAAAGAGTGCCTTGCGTTCTGCATAAGTGGTCTGATCAGTGCTGAACACAAGTGGAAATAACCTCTTTAGATCCAAATGATCTTCCTTTGACAATCAGCTATGCCACGTAGGATTTCCTAAAAAATTTTGGTACATGGTTATCAAAGAAAGGGAATTGTCAGCTGAGGTTCCCAAGTCAGAAGTGGTCCCAGCACTGAGCCCTGTGTGACAGCACTGGTCACCTTCTTTAGCCCCTGATGCTGCCTGTGCCACTTGCACTGTGAAAGTTCTGTCTTTGTAGTCAATTTACTGTCCATTTTGCACTGTAGGAGATCTAGTTATAACATATTTAGTTTATTAATTATGCTAGCATGGGGATGTTGTCCAGTGTCATGCCAAATAATGGTGAGCTGCATGCACAGTGTAGCCAATGGCCTGTGGCCTGAACACAGATGTACCTTGAACAAGTATGAATAGCTTGTGTTCCTGTGTCAAAAAAGTTTAGCAGATTCATTAGACATAGTCAACATTTTACAAAACCAAATTGCTGTGGATCTAGCCTGATGAGATTTTAATGTTGGTGTTACTCAAGTCTGATGTTCTTCCATATTCACTGTTGCATTATTAACTAATGCGATATCCTGCAAGGATAGCCATACATCTGGCCTGGGCTCCCTCCCCTTCTGCTGTATGTATGACATACCCATACGTCCGGCCCAGGCTTCCTCCCCTTATGCTGCATGTCTTGCACGTGATGTTAGCTCAGTGGTGGCAGAGGTACTTAAAAGATATATGGACGCAAAGTACCTCAAAACTTTCTTGCCATCAGCCAAGACTTAAACTATTGCTTTGACTTTGGCTTGTCAACTGTATTATTTGTGCCTGTTCCTTTGCACTTAAACAGATAAGTATCCACATTGGCAACACTCTTGTTTCTCTTTTTGTATTTCATACATTTTGTACATCTTTGAAGAGAGGGAATTTTGATTGTGGGAGGAAAATTCCTCACAGAAATCACCAAACTGAACATTTGCTGTAGTTGGATACTGAACACAGTTATAGGGACTGTCAGGTGGTTGTGCCTAAGACTTTACATAGTCATTTGTCTTCTTTAAAAATTTATTTAGAGAACCAGAAACTTAAAGCCATAGCTTAGGGTAAGATGGCATCCATCCGAGTCCTTGACAGCCCTTTGCATAAGTAGTAGAAGAAACTTAGATTAGAGACTTCTGCTATAGAGATGAAACCAGGTGTCTCTGTTGTCTATTCATGAGACCTCAGATAGTTCAGCTGTTGTTCCTGTCATTATTGCTGCTCCCTCTGTTGTGACCCCATTGGAGACCATTATGGAGCAACTACGTCACACGTCTGTTATGTTTCACCAGTCTACTGCTTTGGCTAAGAAGGAGAAACCACAGCTTGTTATTTGAGAAAGACCAGACAACCTACTTCAGATCTTAGTTGGTGGAAAAATGTTGGGTTCTTTAAGGTACATCCGGGCTCAGAGACTCCATTTAGTAAAGGCAGATGTCTAATCTCAAAAGAAACAGAAAACTAGACATATGGTTTCTCCTAAGGCTGTTGGATCAACATTAAGAGTAGCAGGATTTTACTTTCGGCCTTTTTAAGACCATTTTGTGTCTAAAGCCAAATTCTTACTTTTCTACTACTTTCTGTCTCTTCCCTTTGTTCTTCTCCCTTTAGAAGGCATAGGGAGAAACCTGATTCAAAAGGAAATGATTATTTGGTTTATTCTTTTCAGTTGCATTCTGTTACCCGTACTTCTGATGATGAAGATAATTTATTATCTGATTCCCATCTGGAGAAGCTTTCCTTTGGGGACACCATTGTTAAGATGATACAGCATTTTCAGTGGGAAGGTTTTCGGTTATCTGATTTCAAGAAGAGTTTTGCTTTGAAAATGGGTAGGTATGAGCTTTTGATCACTCCTCCTGTTTTAGAAGCCTTGTTAGACAACTTTCCACTGTTTCTCCTTATCCCAAGTCTCAGTCTCTGGCTTCTTAAAAAAAATACCAAGTTCTTATACAAGAATCTTGTTTTTATCAATCTGTCATTACTCTTTCCAGTGAAAAGACTGGAGACTTTTGCTGTGGAAGGAGTAAGGACACCAAGTACCTCAGAACTTGCTTACTGTCAGCCAAGACGTAAACCGCTACTGTCTTCTTCTAATGTTGTCTACAGTTAAAAGTAGTAGAGCTGTTGATATGGCAAAAAGTGTGTATTTCTGCTACTTTTAACCTTTAGAGTTATAAATCAGCAAGTTCATATAGCTGGGCACCTCTTGTCTCTTCTGGGTAACCTAGTAAGGTACCCTTTGAGTTTTATGATTCAGAAGCCAAGTTTTCTGCACTCTCTCCCCTTTATTCTGCTTCATCATTAACGCCCTTTTTTCCTCATTTTTCTACATGGGGTCAGGGTGTCTTGTTAACAGTTGCCCCTTTATTCTGATTCCCAAGTGACTACACTTATGTAGTTATGATGCTGCAAATGCCTCTTCTAGGGCTGCAGCCACTGGTTTGGTTCTTCATAGATTTTCTTGACTTAGACTTCAGCCTGTGCCTGAGGATGTCAAGACTAAGTTGCTTGACTGTCCTTTGGGTAGGTAGCATTGTTATAGTTTTGTGGCTGCAGAACTTTTCAAAAACTTGCAGGAAAAGGTAATGTCATGCAGGACCTAAAACAAATGTTTCTTTATCCTGTTCCTAAATTTCAGGGAAATTCTTCTTCTGTTAAGATTGGTCCTTTTCTTTGTGAGGCTTGGAAATCTTGGAAGGGTAAGAGGCATTCAAGGAGGAGGATTCCAGAAAAGTCTCAGTAGATTTCCAGGGGTTCTAAGCTTTCCTTTACAAAGAAATCACCTGCCTTGTGGCTGCTCCTCTTCCAAATTCATTCCACCTTGGCTTGTTTCAGGTTCCTTTATCTCAAAAGCTATCTCTTTCTCTACTAGTTTGGAAAATGATAACCTCAGTTTCTGTCCACCTATCAAGGGGATACACAATGTCTTGGAAGGCTTTCCCTCATCCTTCAGGGTTTTCTTTTTTATATAATTCTCTTTATTGCAATTTTCAGAACAACATTTACAACAATGAACATCAAAGAAAATACATAAAGCAAGACAAATTACAAAACCATTCAGTAAAAAATCATGCATATCAACAACATAAAAAAAAAAAGAAAAGAACTATGTACAAGTTCTACATTGCCCAGGAACTTGTAATATAAGTTGTTCACAGTAAGGTATAAAAAGATGCTGTCCATAAACAAGGGAGCAAAAAGAAAAGAAAAGGAAAAACTCATTTAAGTATATGATCAGATAGAATGCCCCAAAATTCCTTAATAATTGGTTTGTGTTTGATATTGTGAAACAAGTATTTGTGGGCCTTGAGGTGTTTAATAGCTATGCGTTTAAAACCCTACCAAGAGAGGGAGTGTCTATTTTTCCAATTAGGAGAAATGTAATATTTAATTAACATGAAGATGGGAATTAGAACTTTACATTTCCTTTCAGATACACCCGGAGGAGGAATGTGCAGAATGGTAAATTCCCATGAGAGGGTGGATTTTTCATAACCGATTTTCTCCAGTATCACTCTCAAGGCACACCAAAGCTTATAGGAACATTTGCAACTCCAAAACAGGTGGAGGATATCATTAGTTTGGTTCGAGCAATAGCGGCATTTAGGGGATTGATTAGGGTAGATCTTACTTGATGCTTCAGGAGTAAAATACGCATTGTTCAGAATCATCAGCTGAGTATATTTCAACTTATTGAAGGGAATGGTTTTAGAGCTTCGTTTTATAGCCTGTGATATTGAGCTTTGGTTTATGGTAGGGTTACTTTTTAACCAGAATTTTGAGATAATGAACTCATTCTGATATCTGAGTGACATAATAACCTTGTATACATTTGAGGTAATCTTTTTCTCACTGAGCAAAAGTTTCTTTATTGTTCTACAGGCTGAAATATCTTCCTCCGAGACCAGGGGGTGGTCTAGGTACTTTCCTGTTAACTCTCTAACCTGTCGTAGCGTGGTCAGGTATTTCTTGGGCAAAGTCAAACTGATTCTTAGGTTAGAAATTGTCTGATGTCTGAAGGGGAAGAGATCCGAGATAGAGGTGTTCAAAAGGAGTGGGTATTGCACCAAGTTTAACATGTGCCCATTCAATTTAAGGTTGGGGTTAAGATGAATTGGTTGTAATGTCATGAAGGAATGAGAAAGATTCAAAGATTTGAACAGAGCCTGAAGGGATTTTATGCTATATAGTAGACCTTTTGTACGTTTCAATATGCCTATGTTTGCTTCATCTAGGAATGGAAGTGCTGCAGGACTAAATTTTAATGATTTAATGTAATTGTTACCCAGGATGACCCAAGGCGGGGCCCACTTATATTTGTCTTTATGATAGGACGTCATCTTTAATACCCTACTAGCATTGATTATTTCATAGTAAGTTTTGAAATCAGGTAAGCCCAGACCCCCCTGCTCTTTAGGATAAATAAGTTTAGAGTAACTGATCCTGACCGATTTAGGGGCCCATACGAATCTAGAGATAGAAGATATAACTTTTTTAAAGAAATTGTTATGTAGGATACTGGTGGTTGAATGAAACCGATATAATAGTCTAGGAAGAATGTTCATCTTAATTACTGTGGTTCTGGCCAAGAAAGGAAGCTTAAGCCTAGACCATCTATTGATATCGTTTTGAATATTTGACCAATACCTGCCCACATTATCCTGAAGATAGTTATGGTTATTTAGGGAGAATTGTATACCCAAATAATGAAGCTGTTCTTTCGATTTGATCCCTGCTTCTAAAGTTATATTAGGCAATCTAGAGTGTATGTTTAAGGGGAAAATTAAAGATTTTTCCTATTAAGTTTGTAATTCGCTAAGTTGGAAAATGTATTAATTGCAGATAATAATTTAATTGGGTCAGAGTCAGGCAGAGTGAAGTATATATTAAGGTCATCTGCATATGCCGAAAGGGAATCTTTAAGTTATAAATACTAGGTGGGTGGAGGAAAGTGTAAGCTTCTTTGAGAAGTATGAATAAAGGTTCCATATATAAGTTAAAAGAGAGAGGAAAAGGGGCAACCCTGTCTGGCTCCATTCACCATGTTAATTCTGTTAGATGAGTATTTATTGATATGTATAGTGTGGTGTGTGTATGCTGTGGAGTAAAAGTTTTTATTTGTCTATAAATGAGATTGGAATGTTAAAGGGTAAAAGCGGCAAATAAGAACTTTGTGCTCAAGCGAATCAAATACCTTGGATGCATCCACACGCTAAGGCGTACATGGGGTGTTTGGCTAAATTAGAATGGTGGATCATGGCTTCCATTAGTAAAGTCTGGTGGTTGGTTTGTCTTCGGAGTTAAAAGCCAGATTGCTCAGGAGAGATGATGTGAGAAATAACAGCTTTCAGCCTGCTAGCTGAGACCATGGCGGGTACAAATTTTTCTGGAAATCCTTCCCTTAGTAATATTTCAGGTATAAATGTGGAGGATTTAGTGAGATTGATCACCCTGGCTAGAAATCTGGAGGAGAGTGTATTACGTCTGCATTATAAGGCCAGTGATTTAATCTCATGGAAACTCAGGTTCTCTGCGTGTGAAGATATTAAATCTTTTGTAGCTGCATCATACTGATGTCCTTCAAGGATGCATCTGCTTGAGTCTAACATATGGGTTGTCCTGCCTCAGGCAGCCCTTCGGACCGGCGGTTCCAAAGTCTGGGTCTGGCCTCGGCTGATGTCGCGCCTTCACCCGGCGTCATAGCTGCTGGGGAGTATAAAGGCATCAGCCGGCGCCTATTTTCCCCAGTCTTTCTTGCCCCGGCGCAGTGCCCGCCAAGCAGAAGCTGTTCGCAAGTGCGGTCGGTCAGAATCCAGAGATTTTCCAACT
>NC_056730.1:409218392-409279589 GCF_019279795.1 Protopterus annectens | reverse complement strand
CATCTTCTAAGGATTCGTTCGCCGGTTCCACAGACTTGGGGCGGCGTCGAGCGTTATCTTTCACTGAGCCCAGGTCTTGGAACCGGTTATCCGTGGAGCTACCGCCACCTTCCATTCTTGTCGGTGCTATCTTCGCCCTTTGACCCGATCTTCCAGACCGTTATCTATACTGATGTGGATCATGTCATGCAGAAACTTATGGAGAACACGGCCCTTTCCAAGTTGATTGCAGTTTCCTCCCAATTGGTGTCGAAACTAGAAGGCCTCCCTTTATCTCCAACAGGTCCTCTTTGAGACCCATCCAGTCTTCGGAGCCGGAGAGGATGAGCCGATGATAGTGGAGCCCTCGGTGCGAAACCGTCCATTGCACGATCGACACCATTGACCCCCTCGCCCGGAACCTATAGGTGAGTCGGAGTCGGCGATCTCTCCTTGGTTCGGGACCGAGTCGTACCAACCTTTGGTGCCGACTCTCCCTCGGGGCCTCGGTGCAGATTGGCTCGGCTCCGTCCTCGGGTCGAGACCCATGGGCCCCGTGTCTGGATTCTTCCATGTTCTTGAACCGGGGAGTCCTCGACCCGAGGTTCAGGGTTTTGACCTTATGAGGAAGGTTTGTCTACACAGACAACCACTTCATCGGGCGTCTTCTCCCTCCCCTAAGGAGCGCTCTCTTTCTGTTCCCCAGCATCCAAAGCGTAGAGCACCATTGCCTCAGCCACCCCAGAGGTGCCCCCTGTTCCTCGGAGGCCTCACGGAATCCCCTCGATGAGGTTCCGAGGAAAAGACTGTGCAAGAGGAGGCACTTGGATTCCCCGCAGGAATCTCTAACATCTGACACTGACTTGGATGAGTCAGAGGGGTCCCCAAAATCCCCCTCCGAGGATGTCTCCTTTGCAGACATCTTGGAGATTTTAAAACAGAGAGGTGATTGGCAGTCCCTAGCCCCCACTGAGGACGAGTCGGTGTTGCTGAAGGCTTTTGGTGCTCAACCTTCTACCTCCTGGTTTACTCCGCCCTTCGATGAATTAATGGATTTGATTGCTCGAAGGGCGTGGGAGACACCGGACACAGTGGAACCGGTCCCTCGAATACCAAGCAAGTTTATTACTGCTCCACAGGACAAGACTCATCTCACCAAAGGAGTTCCGGTTGACGCTATGGTGGTGGCTGCAGCCACTAAAAAGGAGATGTCTGAGTCTTCCTCTTCTTTTCATCCTCCTAATAAGGATTCTAGGACTATGGACAGATACGGGAAGTGCGTTTTTAGTTCAGCGACTTTTTCCATGCGTTCGCTAAACTATTTGACACACTTTACACGTCTACAGAGGGATCTCATCAAGGAGCTGAGAGATACCCTCCAGGGTAACACAGATGCTGCTGTTTCAGATAAGGTAACAGCACAGCTTAACACCCTTACCTCCATAGTGAACTCGTCCATGAGGCTCATCTCGTATGCGGCTAAAGGGTCGAGTAGAGCTGCAGCTTCAGCGATTGCTCTACGAAGACAATCCTGGATGCGGCTGTGCTCATTTGCGGAAGCCTTCAAGTCTTCCTTCGCCAACGCCCCCTTTGATGGTGCCACTCTTTTTGGGCCCAAAGTGAGAGACACTAACTTGGTGTGAGCAAGAAGGAAAGACTCTGTCTGCTGTCGGAGTCCGTTTTTCTGCTCCATCTAGACCGTACCCCAAAGGGCAACGAGGCGGAAAAATGTGGTTCCATAAAACTCCGGGATCTTTCCAGGCCCAGAGGGGGGGGGGGGCAGAAATGGAAGACGTCGCCCCGGCGGCAGAGGGGGTCCGCAGAATCAAGGCGACAGGGATCCTATCCCTGGTAAGCCTTTCAGCACTCCTGAACGGGGGCCCGACTGTCCTGCTCTGGAGGCAGTCGGGGGTCGCTTGGCTTTATACCCACAGGCCTGGCTAACTCTCACCTCAGACTCCTGGGTAAAAAGCATTGTAACCACGGGATACAAAATCCCCTTCATGTCAACTCCACCCCAACAAAGAAGGTTTCCAGATGTGCCACCCCATCTGCGAGGCCCAGCAGCAATAGAAATTTCAAAGCTGCTCAAAAAAAAGTCATTCAGCCAGTCCCGGCGGACCAAAAAGGATCCAGAACTTACTCAAGGTTCTTTTTAGTTCCAAAAAAGACAGGGGACTGGAGACCCATTTTGGATCTCCGCAATCTCAATACCTTTGTGAAGAAGGAAAAGTTCCGGATGGTCACGCTTCAATCGATCCTTCCATTTTTGCAGAAGGACGACTGGATGTGCTCGATAGATCTCAAGGATGCATACTACCACATCAAGATGGCCAGACTGTCCAGAGATCACCTGCGCTTCCGGCTGGGAGCCAATCATTTTCAATTTCGAGCCCTGCCCTTTGGGCTCACCTCAGCCCCCAGGGTATTCACCAAATGCATGGCAGTGGTAGCGTCTCACTTGAGATGTCTAGGATTCCGGGTGTTTCCTTATCTGGACGACTGGCTCCTCACCGCCACTACCGAGCGTCGCCTCATACAAGCCAGAGACTATACAGTCAACCTTTGTTCCCACCTGGGGATTTCCATAAACTTCGAAAAATCTGCCTTACTGCCCTCACAACATATTTCATTCATCAGAGCAGACCTAGATACGCGCTTGACACTGGTAAAGCTCCCTCCAGTAAGGGCTTCATCCCTCAAGGAACAGGTGGTTCTTCTACTGCAAAGCAGGAAAGCCCCGGCCAAACTGGTGTTGAAGGTTTTGGGACTCATAGCAGCGTCCCTGATTGCAGTTCCTATGGGGAGATTGCACATGAGGCTCCTCCAATGGCTGCTGTTCACGCAGTGGTCATTCCAGCAGTTACCCCTAATGCACGAGATTCTGATAACAGATTCTTGCAAGCGAGACCTCTCATGGTGGGTGTTCAGTCAGGATCTCACTATGGGTCGTCTGTTTGTTCTACCCAATCCGACGGCCACAATAACCACAGACGCTTCCCTGATAGGGTGGGGGGGACTATTTCAGGGAAGAACAGTCCAAGGAGAATGGTCCAACATGGAGTACAACCTGCACATAAATGTTCTGGAAATGAGGGTGGTGTTCTTGGCGTTGCAACACTTTCAAACCCTCCTACCTCTAGGAACAGTAGCAGTTCAGACAACATGTCTGTAGTCTGGTACATAAACAAACAAGGGGGAACCAGATTTTACCCATTATGCAGAGAGGCCATGAGAATTTGTCAATGGGCATAAGTCCACGGGTCGCTTTCTGATAGCAACGCGCATCCCGGGGTCATCCAGTGTCATTGCGGACAGGTTGAGCAGAGCCATCCTGTTACATCACGAGTGGTTCCTCAAACTACAGGTGGCGGAAAGAATTTTCCGCAGATGGGGCCAGCCTTGCTGCGATCTATTCGCCTCCCCGATGAATACCAAATGCAGAAGCTATTTTGCCCTTCTACCCCCTCCAGAGGATGTCCCCAGGGACGCACTGATACACGATTGGCTTCCGGGTCTCCTATATGCATTTCCACCTACCCCCTTGATTCCCAAATTTCTTCAGAAAGCCATGAACCTGGAAAGGACAGTTAATACTCATAGCCCCATTCTGGCCTCGACAGATATGGTTCCCCTTTCTTCGAGCCCATCAAACAGAGGAACCGTGGATCCTGGACCCAGTACCAGATCTGACACATTCGTCGGGAGTTCCTTACCCGTCTCTTCTATCCCTCAAACTAGCAGCTTGGCTGCTTCACTTCCCCGCCTAGCCAGGTCTGATCTACTTTCTCCGGTAGTTCAACGCATTTTGGTTGCCTCTCATAAGGCTTCCACTACAAAACTCTACAGGAGTAAATGGAAATGCTTTGTGTACTGGGCATCTAACCAGCACTTGGACCCCCTGGTAGCTCCTTTACATAAAGTTCTAGAATTTCTATCCATCCTTTTCCACAAAGGAGCTTCTACTTCCACACTAAGAGTACAGTTGGCGGCCATATCCAACTTCCATGTTGGTGAGGACGGTTCTTCTATTATGTCCCACAGGCTTTGTAAGGCTTTTATGAGAGGTTCCTTCCATCTTGAATCGCCGTCAGAGATCCTTTATTCCCATGGAATTTAAATTTGTTATTGTCGCAACTAATGTTGCCACCCTTCGAAGCAGCCTCTTCTTGCCTCCTGAAGTTTTTGTGGAAAACTCTTTTCTTGTAGCGTTACTTCAGCTCGAAGAGTGTCAGAGCTGCAAGCACCATCAGTCAAACCACCTTACTTAATTTTCCACCCAGATAGAGTTTCCTTACGAACAAACCCGTCTTTCCTTCCTAAGGTATGTTCTGTCATAAATATTAATCAGTCCATTGAACTCCCTAACTTTTTCAAAAACCATACCAGCAAGTTGGAATATATGCTGCACAAGTTAGATGTCCACAGACAGCTAAGATTTTATTTGGACAGGACTAAGGATTACAGAAAAACAGATCAACTTTTTGTTGCATTTGCAGACAATAAAAAGGGCATGGCAGTTACAAAACGTACACTTTCTAAATGGTTTACTGATTGTATAGCTTTTGTGTATTCTAAGTCGAATCAGGCCTTGCCCACCAAACCTAAGGGCCATTCTACTAGATCCGTTTCCACTTCCTTGGCTCATGCAGCTCGCCTGCCTTTGGACACGATTTGTGCAGCAGCCATGTGGTCTAAACCACATACTTTCATCGCTCATTATAGAGTTGACAAAGCCTCCAAAGATAGGACATCTTTTGGTTCCACTGTGCTCAGGAACGTTCTTCCATGAGTCACTCGGGGTGATGGAGCTAGGGACGCTACCCGTGTGTAAGAACGAACGGCGAGATTGAACACTCTCACATAAAGAAGTTATGTTCTTACCGTAACGTTCCATGTGGAGTGTTCATCTCGCCTTTGTTCTTACATTCCCCCCCTTCCCTCCCTCGCATGTTTGGAAGAACGAGTAGGACTAGAGTCTGGTCCACATGCCTTAACCTCTTCCGGGTATATTGCCTCTTGCCTCATGGGGTATATTTCGTTACCCTTTAGTTAATTTATCAGTGAGATAGTGTCTCTGAATTTTTGTGGCTGTATGTAGCCTTAGCACCTCAGGTTTATGGTTGGTCTGGTTTGCTTGCAAACTAGATCTGAGTAATGGCAGGGAGGATTGTGGGATATAGCCTGGTCTCGAGCTTCTCTAAGATGCAAAGCTTTGCTATGCGGCCGACTCGGTGCCGAGGATTGGCTCCGAACCCATGTGTAAGAACCAAAGCGAGATGAACACTCCACATGGAACGTTATGGTAAGAACATAACTTCTTTTTATAAGCTATGGAAGGTTATTTGGGGAACTTCATTATGCAACACTCATTAGCCAATGCTAGTAAGAGTTAGTATCATTTTACTGGGACTCAGTATTGCAGGAAGACCTCTAGCTGTAGTGGGAATCTGTTTTCTTACAAAGGATAGCATTATGTTGCCTTTGTAGGGAGAGGGCGAGCACGTGTGTGTGTGTGTGTGTGTGTGTGTGTGTGTGTGTGTGTGTGTGTGTGTACGCGCACTCATGCCATATTTGTATTCATCAGTTTGTATTGATTTTTGTAGCTTCTATCTTGACCTTCGACTCCTTAAAGGGATAGAATAATAATATATATCCATTACACATTGTAAATATTAAGTAAATGCAGGTTGATTACATAATCCTAACAAGAGCAAGCAAACCAAACTGGATATACTTTCTAATGAACTATAAGACAACAAATCAAGCTAAGCATAAACCACCCTCCTTAAAAGTAGCTAAAGCATACGCTACTCCAGAACACTAAATCCAATCACAAAGCAGAAATATAGACTAATGTAAAATAAGTACAAAAAAGGCATGCTGTCTTACTCCTTGCAGTGGGGAAAACAGGAAGCTAATCCAACACAAAAGGAACAAAATTGCATACTACCCACCAACCAACATAGCATCTCTCTCACATGTTGACATCCCTACAGAGGCAATGGAATGCTACTCATTGTAAGACAACAAATTCCCACTATAGCTGGAGGTCCTCCTGTACATAAACAAGTATGTTAAAAAAGGAAGAAAATACTTTCAAATGAAAAATCAGTTAATCGTAAAGCAAATGCATTTAAAAACATATTGAAAATTCCACACTATAGGTACATTGAAAATAGAGTATTGCAACAACAAATTACCACTAAATAGAATACCAAATATTCAGAAAACATGTTTCAGGAAAGTAAAAAATGCCATATGCACCTATACTGAGGGAGACTAAAAGTGAAACTTGATCTATGGTAGCCTGATACCACTGCACGTCTACATACAAGAAACAAAAGGCCATTAGCGTAGTTGTATACAGTTGTATATCCACAAAAAATAATTCCAAGCGTGCACCTTTGCAAAACAAAAAAAGAGAGAGAGCTAAGTGACATATATGGGGTCTGGAGTTTCTGCAGCAGGGCTAGCCACTCGGCAGTGTAAACCTTGGCCGTAGATGATTGTCACTGTTGAAGTGACAGTACTGGGGAAAAAGAGGTTATGGATGGGGACTAGAGTATAACACAGGAAGTTTTTGGTACTGTGAGGTGTGAAAACTCTGTTCATGACTTGCAAAGTATATGTGCGCACATACTCATTTGCACACAGGCATGTGCACACATTATGGGCTTTTAATAAAGATTCCATATAGTAAGAAGTATTTAAGAATCAAGTTTGATAGGGTGTGCTGCCTTGGTATGGAGTTTACCTATTATCTGGCTTCTTATTTGTGGCATAGAAGTGTTAAGTCTGCTTGTCAGATTATAGGCTTATTTAACCTTTCCTTGGCAGTTCTTAATTACTAATTTATGATAGAAACTTTGCTGTTTAGAGGGGTATATTTTTCCCTTTTATTTTTCTAAACATTTACTGCATGTTTCATTACCAGAATTAACATTGTGTTATTTCAGCAATTTCACCGAGTATAAAGTTGTCTTTATTTTATGATTTTTCATACTTATCTACTCTTTTCCAGTTTTGCTATTTGATACCATGCTATTAGAAACAAACATCATTGAGTACTTAATGGACATAAGAATGCCCACTACATTTACAGGTTTTTCTTTTTTTTTCCCTTCCCAAGTCTTTTGGGTTTCTAATACCATGCTGGAAGTGGACCCCATTCTTAAGTCCTAAGTATGATTAAATTCATGAAATTAGTATTGTTTCAGTCTTTGATGTTAGTTGGAAGTGCTCTTCACAGCATCTGCAATGTGCCAAGTAATGACTTCATCTGCAATTCATACTGAGTTACATGCAACAGTAACATATCTAAGTACAATTGTAAATTCTTTTTTGCAAGATCCATTTCTCCTACTACCATTGGAACTGTCTGGGTATCCTTCCACATTGCCCTTGTTTCTGCCTGCAAACCCTGGTGTAGCAATTTCAATGATCAGTGCTACTTTTGTCTTTTTTCATGGACTACTGTTTCTGTTTCTCTTGAATCAATTTTTTGAACTGGTGGTAATGGGTGATCCCATGTGATAATAAACGTTATTTTCTGTAATGCTCTGTGACTCATGTTTTCAGTGATGTTCATCGTGCATACAGCTGCAGTCATAACAGATGGGTTCTCCTGCCATCAGGCGGGTCCTCGGTCGGCCGAATTCCAAAGTCTAGGTCCGGCGTCGGTTGTCGTCGCTTCTTCCCTGACGTCAGTGTGACAGGGGTATAAAGGAACCAGCCGATGCCATTTTTTTTTCAGTCTTTCTTGCCGCGCGGTGCCCGAAGCAGAAGCAGTTCACAAGTGCCGGTCGGCCAGCTCCTGAAATTACGAAAATTTTGAAACCGAAGTCTTCTTGAAAGCGAAGTACCCCGTTGGGGAAACTTTTCTTGCCTCAGACCGATGTCAGACAAAGTAAATACCGCATAAGGATTTCCATTCCCTCTGTATACCTTGTTTAGGCCCAGACCACGACGTCTCGGTCTGTCGCTTTTGTGCTGCATTCAACAAACGCACCATTAAGCGTCGGGCGGAGTTCGCCCAGCATTATTTTGGAAAAACATTTAACTATATTATGTCGTCGGATACTCCGACTCCAGTTTTGTCTAAAAAACACAAAGATAAGGACCGACACACGAGGTCCACGGCCTCTACCGACACCACGCCAAAGCCGACTACAAGTGGTCCGGTTCTCAGCAAGGCACCTACGCAGCCCCTGACTACCAACGACACTTCATTGGCGGTGTCTCCTGTGCCCGAGGTCGCAGGCTCCTCGGCCCACACCCCGACTGCAGATACCGAAGCCACTCTTGGCGTTGAACCTCAAAATGTGGACAGGTCTACCTCCACTCAAGGTGTCTTCAGACCTTCCTCTTATTTCTCCATCAAGGCTTTCACTAAGTCTAAAGCAGCCATGCACTCTAAGAGACAAGCTACACAGGGCCCATCTCCAGGCCCCATGCCTAAAAAGCAGATACTTAAAATGGCTGAGGATTTAATTACTCTTATCAGGGGTTCTCAACTCCCACCGGACAAAAGGCCCAGAGTGGAGGAAGAATCCCCCTCCTCTGATCAGGGTTCCATTATTTCAGAGCACTCTGATGATCAGGAACATTCTTACTCCCCTTTTGAAGACTCTGATGTGGAGGAGTCCATTCCTTCTGTATCCCCCCCAGAGGATTACTCATTTGGGGAAACTTTGCATACCTTAAGGGAACACTTCCACTGGGAAGGCCAAGATTATTCAGATTCCAAGAAAAGGCTTAGGGAATTTCTCTTACTACCTCAGCACAGGCCTCTGGCTATACCTCCTGTCTTGGACATCCTAGATGATGTTTACTCGGAGGCCTGCCTTAACCCGGACTCTCTGCCTCCAGCCCCAGTTAAGCCTGACAGGTACTACAGGGTTCCTGACTCACACCGATTTCTATACAAAAGCCATGCTGCTGACCCAGAAACCATCTCACAGGGCCCCAAGGGAATTAAGGCCTCCACTGCTAAAAATCCATTACCTTCCGAGAGAGATTCCAGATCCTTAGAAAGGTGGGGAAAAAAGGTATATACCTCGGCTACCTTAACCATGAGGGCCTTAACTGTCAGTTCCATATGCTAAAATACCAACAGTTTTTGTTATCACAATTGAAAAGTAAAATGTCACAACCTGAACAACCAGACTTGAAGGAGTTGCAGGATTTGATGCATAGTGCAGAACAAGTGGGTAAGCATACCTTACAATGTGGTTTTGATGCTCTAGAGGCTTCATGTAGAGCTGCTGTTACAGGATCAGTCATACGTAGACATGCTTGGCTCAAGGAACAAACCTTGCCTGATCATGTCAAAGCTAAATTACTAGATGCCCCTCTTCAAAAGGATGTATTATTTGGTGCTAATGCTGAGGAGATATTAAGGAAAATGGAGGAAAAGGCTAAATCAATGCAAACTGTGAAAGATTTTCTACAGGTACAACCCCCACGTTTCAGTAGAAATTGGCCTTCCAAAAATTGGTCCTTTCCTGCCACGGACAGACCCCAAAGAGGCAGATACAGGCACCCGAGGGGCAGAGGACAATCCCAAGGATCGTTTAGAGGCAGACAATGGCAAGCTCCTACACAAAGAGGTGGTGAGGATAACTCGCAATCATTCAGAAAGCAAGCCCAATGACTTTCCCCTTTGCATGCCAAGCAAGACTCAAATGGCAGCCCCCTTAGGAGGAAAGCTGACATTATTTTCAAAAAATTGGCATATTGTCACAAAAGACAAATGGATCCTGGACATTATAAACAGAGGCTACAGATTCCATTTTCACACCCTTCCAAAAATGAGAGGCATGCCAAACCTGCCACACAATCAAAGGGCAGAGGCACAAAGGCAAATTACAGATCTCATAGACATGAAAGCTATTCAAGAGGTACCTACGCACGAACAAGGTCAAGGTTTTTATTCCAGGCTATTCCTGGTACCAAGGAAGGGAAAAGATTGGAGACCTATTTTGGACCTGTCCATCCTAAACACATTTCTACTCGTACTGCAATTAGTATATCATAGCCCGCAACAAGATATGCGACTATTTTCAGTTCTGTTTTACAAAGTCTACATTAGTCTTTCTCCCACATGTTCAATGGACTTTGTAAATCATTGTGTACGTAGTCCACTATATTGGGTCGTAATATTAACTTTTCATCTTTTGGTTTAAATTCACCTCTCCTTAACCATTCCTGCATGCGATCCTGATCAACACGAGGTTTTTCCAAGATTTTTCTATACTTACAACTATATGCATTTTGCACATTTCTTGCCTTCTCATTTAATCCTTCACATGATATTATTTTGTTTTCTGGCACATTCACTTGCTGCCTGATTTTTTATCTATTTCTAGTTAGATTTTCATTCCCACTTGACACTGCTTCTGCTAAACCAAGCAGGGAAGTCATCTTAGACTTATTCTCCATATGGTTTAAAACTTTCACAACATTTAGATCTTGTGAGGTCAACAAATATGCATGCAGTCCTACGACTGCAGATCTGTACATGTAATCAATTTTGAGGAGGCTCATACCTCCGAAAGAAAAGGGATTATATAGTCTTGGTATACACTGATTTTTATAAATCATTTAGTAAGTGTGAAACATCCTTCTTGTTTTCCTGTCCAATTGATCCAACACCTTTGGGGATAGTCAGTCACTTCAGAACTGTAAGTTAGGACTGGAAGAGCAAATTGGTTTATAGCTTGGACTTTGTTTCTAGATGTCAGTGCTGTTTTCAGTATTAATTTTAGTCTTCTAAAATATTCCTTACTAAGTTTTATTCACATTTTTTGTTCATGTTTTATTCTTTATCCTTCAAAATATTTATGTACTCCCTCTTGCTCAGGCTCTTTTATATCACATTCCTGTCCCAGGCTGATGTTTCTTGGTTCTGCTGCTTTCCTGCTTTAAAGGTTGCTTTTGCACATTTATCCAGACGAAATGACATTCTTGTGTCATCTGAAAAAGTTTTGACCACTTGTAGTTCTGCCTTCAGTTCCTCATCTGATGAACTGTGCAGTTTGAAATCATCCACAAAAAGAAGATAAGTCTTTGCACTTTGTTTCCTGGGAGCCAAATTTTAGCCATAACCTAATCTGTTAAGTAGACCGCTTAAAGGGTCAAGGGCAAGACAAAAGAGCAGCAGTAATTTGTCCTTTATCATGGCTTAACTGCAAAGCAGTTTGCCACTGTTTCATGGTCGCTGTAGACTAACCGATCAGTGTAGGGTGTATCTTGTACATTTTTAAGCAGTCTTTTTTCCATGAATTTGGGATACTGTCAAATGCTCTTTTTTTTATAGTTTGTCCATGCCATACTTGGGTTCTTCCCCTTTTTACAGTTCTCCATTATGACTTCAACAACAAATGACTCTTTGTTCCATGTGAGATGTTAATACTTTTATCCAGAAGTTAGGTACTGCATGTGGGCCTGGTGTTTTCCAACTGGGAGTTTTTCTTAACTTTGTTACAATTTCTCTGGCCTTTACTTCATCCCATCTCATATCCTGTACATTTAAACTTCTTATTCTTTTACTTCTATCTATTTGGCATCTTTGATGTTCCATAGGATCTTTATAGATATTTCTCCAAAATGTATCCATTTCTTCATATTTTTGGTGGCGTTTTAATTCCTCTTGCCTTGTTTCCCAATTATCTATCAAACTTTTTTGAGTCATTAATAAACTTATCTGTACTTTTCCTGTTTATCTACATATCTTCCAAGTTTTTCTGCCTCTGTTGATATTTCTAGTTTGTTTGTGACAGTGCACGACAGATCCTAATCTGTTTCTGATTCTGTGCACTGCTTTTATCATGTCTGTGTTTGAGTATTTTTGTTGATCTGTTACCTCTTCTGTAGTGTAACAGTGCCACTTCTTGTCTTAATTGCTTTATAGTTTTCCATATTCGATACTTCCATGATGGCATTTGATTTATATTTACTTCTGTTATATTGCATGAATTTCTGTGAATAGTCCTAATTACTGTGTTCATTTGTTTTTATCAGATTTCTAACTTTTTGGGTTTTATTGACTTTCTGTAGTCTTATTTCTTTCATTGATCTTAATGTCTGTCCATCTCTATTAAGTCGAGCAACTCTTCTTCTGAGATTATTTTCTTCTAAACAGAGAGCACAGTCTTCATTTTCTGCAGGCATTCTGCAGAATGTTCCAGAGCATATTCCTGTGCCACATTCACGTCAGTTTCATCCTGTGTCATCCGTTGCTCTTTCATATGGGAACTCACTGTCCTATCACACCAAAACATTGATTGTGCCAGAGTTGCCACAGTTCCCTGTTCATCCCCTGCTGTGCAACTCCAACTGAACTTTTGTACTAGTTTCCTGTGGAAGGCTCCAAAGTGTCTTCATATTGCAACTGATCAGATATTTCCCACTCCACTGGTTTCTTCTTAATTTGGGGATCCGTTACTCTATCTTTCTGTGGTGTTATCAGAGTTAGATTTTCTACACTAAATCCTTCACTTCGCAGGTATTCCAAAACTTGAGCTTCTTTTTTTTTTAACTTCTGGTTTACTAATCTTTTGTTATGTGTTCCCTCTTTGTGAAATTATTTTTGTGTTGTGAAATTTTCCATAACTGAATGCCATTGCCTGTATTTCTTTTCTAATTTTTGGGGCTGCTTTTTTGTATTCATTAATTTGGCTTTCTCCTTTGCGTAAATATTGTACCATATCAGATCTCGCTTTCTTTCCCATGTTCATATTTCTTTTTTATAGTTTTCAAAAATCTGTAGAATTTGTTATTTATATTTTCTCACTTTCTCAGTCGCTTTTTTTCCAAACATCCCAGGGTTTCTTGGTCTGTATGTTTTTCATAAATCTGTTGTGTTAATGAGCACAAATTTGCACTTGAAGCTTTTGACATTGCTTTCTTGTGCAAGTATTATTCTTTCCTGTAATTTCTCTCTCAATCTTTTTGTACTTCTGCCTGGAAATTTTGGGCTTCTTGCATAATAGTAACAATACATAATTTATTTATTATCCTCAGTAGTCCACTCTGTCAGCTTTGTTTCTTTTTTGGCCCATCATTTTTTTTTTGTGGACTACTGCTCCCTTCTGCAACAGGGAGACATCCTCCCCCAGAGCCTGGCCTAGTCCCATTATATAAATGTTTCCATGTCTTGAGGATTTCTTCTGTTTGGTTCAGTGTATATTGCAACAATTATTTTTTTCTTGACTGGAGAGTGCAGAGATGGGGATCCTCTGGCACTGTAGAGCATGTGGGATTGTAAATTGAAGACTGTATGAAATACCAAAGTTGACCTCAGTGATATAGTTTTAAAGTATTTAAATATACTGTCATCTCAGTATTTTTGGCAGTGTGGTAACTGTTGACTGAGAGAGGGATGTAGAGATTTGTATGCCACTTTGAATGTGGGATTACTCAGCATCCATCATTAAACAAGGAAACAAACTAATTTCTTTGGTGGTGGCAGTTATTAATCCTCACACCAGATCAGACAGTCATACTTTTCTTCTGGTAAGCATGGAAAAATGTACTTCCATATTTGTAGAAGAAAGCCACCTTCCCTTACTATAAATTGTCTCTGGAAACTCCTTCCAGTCTTGTTTCATCTGCTTATACTATGGGCCTTGTGTTCATATGTTCAGATCTGCTCAGTAATGAGTTACAACCCTCCTGATTGTTCTATAACAGATTTGACTAACTACAAAAGTAAAAATTCATAGGATAAGTATTTTTGCATTTCTTACTAAATTACTTGAAATAGCTCTGCACTTATTTTTGGTATTTTTCTTGATCCTAGTCAGCATCCGCAGTGTATAACATAGCCTGGAAAGGAGCCATGCACTGCAGTCCTCTGATGGGCTTGTAAACTCCACACCCAGACTAGACAGCATACTACAGGCTATATACAGAGGTAAGCCTCTGTCTCTTCCCCCTCACACTTTGAACCATTGTCCCTTTATCCACAGCAGTTGACTTTCACATAAGTTAATGTTTACACAGACATGATTCCCAGGGAAGGCTAACAGAATTCTCCAGTTCCCCACAGCATTCTTCATGGCATAGTAATACTGGCACCATTCTGAGTGTAGGGAAGAGACATCTAATTACTTGTCTGCTGTTAAATTAAGCCAGATAATAAATCATACCCATTAATGTCTCTCACTAGTAGTAGGCTTAAGCAGTCTATATAAAGCATGTGCCACACAGCTTGTTAACCAACGGTGCAGATGATGATTATATTTTCTCCGGTAATTAACAGTGCATAAATATAAATGCCAGTTACAAGAGCTTAAAAGTTAGTAAATGAGCTGGACTTAATCTGTATTTGCACTGTTTTTCTTTATTATTTAAAATATGTATAGGTTGGCATACTGAGAGAAATAAAAGATAATTAAAAAATAGACCGGATACATACGGAAACACCTAACTCCAGATACTCAGGTTCCCTAACTAGAGCTTATTACAGAAATACTGTCTCTAATTATAAATTTGTACTCACAGATAGGTCCCACCACAAACAAAACATCAGCATCTTGCGTCTCTTGCATAGCATAGTAGACAGTTATATATACAGAGTTTTCCCCAGCCCCCATTGTTTATATCACATTATATCATGACCCCCCCATTAATATTCCAAAACGTGCATGCTGATTGGCCAGCGTGCACGTTGTAAATCGAGTTATACTAATGGAAAAAGGTCCGGTCGCCCGGACTTTTTCCATTAGTATAAGTCTCTTTTAAAACACTGTCTCGCTATGTTAAAAGAGTTTAACATAGCGACACAGGTTTAAAAGCAACGGAGATCTCCGTTGCTTTTAAACTGTTCGCTATGTTAAACTCCTTTAACATAGCGACATCAATGTAAAAAGCAACGGAGATCTTGCTTTCTCCGTTGCTTTTTAAACCTGTCTCGCTATGTTAAATGGGCTTAACATGGCGAGACAGCTTTAAAATAAGCAACAGACATCTCCGTTGCTTATTTTAAAGCTGTCTCATATGTTAAACCCATTTAACATAGCAAAATAAAAGCAATGGAGATCTTGCTTTCTCCATTGCTTTTGGCCTAACTCTGATGTACTGCGTAGGCATGCAGTACATCAGAACTCAGATACCAGACAGCTGCTGAAGGGCAGCAAAGAGGCATTATACAATGCCATTATTTAAGAAAAGTAATCATTTCTTTTCTTAAATAATATCATAGTATAATAGTAATAACCCACTTCTGGGTGTGGGATTTACCCACGGTTGTCTTTGTTTGGTCCTCGGGACCAAACCACGTAACCGTGGTAAATCCGCATTACACAAGCTTTATGGGTTATTGCTATAATATCACCTTCCTGACACTTAAAGAAAACAAGTAGTAAAACCATTTTCCTTGTCATAGTAACAGTACACTTGCCAATACACAACCAGGCTTGTTTTCTTAACTGTGAATGCACCCTGGTGTCTTAATTATATACAAGCCATCACGTCCACCAGCTATTATAGAAAATAATCTCTGCAGCAAGATATATGTTCACCATTATGTCACTGTTGCAGTAACCTAAGATGTCCTTCATGGATGCATCTGCAGTCATAACAAATGGGTTGTCCTGTCGTCAGGCAGCCCATCGGTCGGCCGGATTCCAAAGTCTGGGTCCGGCTTCGGCTGATGTCGCACTTCACCCGACGTCATCTCTGCTGGTCTTCGGGTATAAAGGCATCAGCCAACGCCATTTTCTTCAGTCTTTCTTGCCGTGGCGAAGCAGAAGCTGTTCGCAAGTGCCGGTCGGTCAGATCCAGAGATTCCTACTACCGAATACTACTTCGAAGACTTCTAAAAAGCTAAGTACCCCGTTGGGGACTTTTTCTTGCCTCAGCCGATGTCAGAAAAAGTAAATAATTGTTTAACTTGTGGGAAACAAATACCTCATAAAGATTTCCACTCTTACTGCCTACCTTGTTTAGGCCCAGACCACGACGTAGCTGCCTGTTTAGCCTGTTCTTCCTTCAACCGACGAACGCTTAGGCGTCGGTCGGAGTTTGCTGAACAGTTTTTCGGCTCAGATTTTGCGTACATTATGCCGTCGGACCATCCGACAACCCAAATAATTAAAAAAACGCAAAGAAAAAGACCGACACTCGCGGTCCGCGGTTTCGGCCGAAACCACGGATAAGCAAACCGTGAGTGTCTCGGTTTCGGCCGAAACCGAGAAAACCGGTCAATCCTCAGCCGAATCCATTACTACTACCGAGGCTCCTGCTACTTTAGTTGAATCGGCCTCTGAAACTTTGCCTACTACTGTGGCTTCTAGTGATTTATCAGACACCATCCTTTTGGATGTTTCTACCCCAGCACGTGGTGCTGCTAGGCCTCCTGCAGCCATGTCTATCAAGGCCTTTGCCAGGGCCAAAGCAGCCAAAACTGTTAAAACAGTTCCTGCTAAGGCCCCCTCACACAGACACCCTTCTAGCTCTCAAATGCTTACTCTGGCAGAGGATTTGATTTCCTTAATTAGGGGATCCCAATTACACCCAGGCAGGGCCTCTCAGCCTCCAGAAAAGAGACCTAGGACAGAGCCACCCCACCAGGAGTGCTCTGATGATTCTTCGGAGGACTCAGACACTACAGACCAGCCAGAGGCTCCTTTGTCCACTTATGAAGACTCCGATGCTGACGAATCCATTCCATCGGCCTCTCCCCCAGAGGAATTCTCTTTTGGGGAAACCTTACATGCCATGAGAGAGCAATTCCAATGGCAAGAACAAGATTTCTCAGACTCAAGAAAAAGGCTTAGAACCTTTCTGCACCTACCACAACATAGGCCCTTAGCTATTCCCCCAGTTTTGCCTGTTGTGGATGATGCATTTAATGATGTTTGCACTGCTCCTGATACCTTACCACCAGCCCCTGCCAAACCTGACAGATTTTACAGGGTGCCTAACACTCATCACCACCTTTTCAGGGCCCCACTTGCAGATCCTGAGACTATAGCCCAGGGGCCTAAGGCAGTAGCTTCTACCTCTACTAAAAACCCTCTCCCTTCTGAAAGGGAAGCCAGGTCATTAGACAGATGGGGCAAAAAAGTTTACACATCTGCCACTCTCTCAGCTAGAGCTTTAAACTGTCAGTTTCACATGATCTAATACCAAGAGTTTATGCTTGATCAGTTGACTAAGAAACTTTCTTCGGAAGAACCCTTAGATAAGAAATATGTCTTAGAAATGGTGAATAACATACAGCAGGTTAGTAACCATTCTTTGAAATGTGGCTATGATGCACTGGAGGCTTCATTTAGATCAGCCATGACTGGCACAGTGATAAGAAGGCATGCATGGTTGAAAGAGCAGGTCCTGCCGGATCATGTAAAAGCAAAGCTGTTAGATGCTCCTATGGATAAGGACAGTCTATTTGGTACCTCTGCTCAACAAGTAATGAAGAAAATGGAAGAAAAGGCAAAATCTGTACAAACAGTTAAGGATTTCTTACAGGTTCAGCCCCCTCGGTTTAGCAGAAATTGGCCTGCCAAAAATTGGTCCTTTCCAGACTCCTCAAAGACCCAAAGAGGCAGGTATAGGCGCTCTAGAGGCAGAAACCAATCCAGAGGAAGTGCCTACAGAGGACGACAGTGGCAAGGTAATAACCAGCGAGGCACTGACAACCACTGCCACAGCTACAGGACAATCACAGTGACTTGGCCCTGACACCGCCTACCAGAGAGCAAATAGCAGCACCTTTAGGCGGAAAGTTAGCCTTATTTTCACAAAACTGGCACTATATCACAAAAGACAAGTGGATTTTAAAAACCATAGACCAAGGCTACAGGTTCCACTTCCACACCTTACCAGTAAAAAGAGGAATGCCAAACTTACCTCCAAATCAAAAAACAGAAGCTCTAAATCAGGTAACTCAGCTAACCAACATGAGAGCTGTGGAGAGAGTACCAGTAAATCAACAGGGCAAAGGATTTTACTCCAGACTCTTCCTAGTCCCAAGAAAAGAAAAAACTTGGAGACCCATTCTCAATCTGTCCGTCTTAAACACATACATCATCGTTCCAAAATTCAAAATGCTGACCTTACAGCAACTTCTTCCCATGCTGGGAGTGTTGGCTGGTGACTCTAGATCTCAAGGAGGCATACCTGCACGTCCCCATACGACCAATTTGCAGAAGATACCTCAGATTCCTTGCAGGATCAGAGCATTATCAATTCTCAGCATTGCCCTTTGGCTTATCTACTGCGCCCAGAGTATTCACAAAATGCCTGGCATCAGTAATCGCTCATTGCAGGCTCCAAGGAATCCAAATCTATCCATACCTGGACGACTGCCTGCTACAAGCGGACAACAAAGACAAGCTGACAACAGATTTACAAAGGGTCATTTGCTTGCTACAAGCTCTGGGATACACAGTCAATTTAAAAAAGTCAAGGCTAATCCCATCCCAGACAACAACATTCTTGGGTGCAGAATTGGACACAGTAAAACAAATGGCATTCCTGACTGCAGAAAAACAAGAACAACTTCCTCTTTACTTCTTGGCATTAACAAAGCAGAACAAATTAACAGCAAGAAAAGTACTGCAGGCCTTGGGATTCATGGCATCATGCATAATCCTGATTCCTCATGCCAGACTGCATATGAGAAAGCTACAGTGGTACCTAAAAAACTTATGGTCTCAACACAGACACAGCTTAGAAACCGAAATTCCACTAATCCCATGCCTGAAACAAGAATTCCTATGGTGGGCTCAAGCATGCCAGGCAAACCTAGGCTTGCCTTTCCGCAAAGGGCAAGCGACCCAGACCATCACAACGGACGCCTCAGACCTAGGCTGGGGGGCACACATGTTGGACAAATGCATACAAGGATTGTGGACTCCAGATCAGCTGCACCTGCACATAAACCAAAAAGAAATGCTGGCAGTACAACTAGCAATCCAGAAATTCAAGCCTTTCCTCAAGGAAGGCCATTTATTGATAAGGACAGACAACACCACAGTCATGTGGTACATCAACAAGCAAGGGGGCACTCATTCTTACCCCCTATGCAGAATGACTCTGGACCTTTGGAACATGGCTCTGAGCTACAACATCCAGTTACAGGCAACCTTTGTTCCAGGAAAAGAAAATACCCTAGCAGATATGTTAAGCAGAACCACCTCGGATGCTCACAAATGGATGCTGCACCCGGACATCTTCAAGGCCATCACAAGAAAATGGGGAATGCCACAAATAGACCTGTTCGCATCCCCACTCAACCACCAGCTCAGGAAATTCTGCACAAGGACGTGTCACCCTCTTGCATGGAAGGTGGACGCCCTTTCCTTCAGTTGGAAAGGCCTGACAGCATATGCATTCCCACCTCTTCCTCTGATGCACAAGGTACTTCTGAAAATCAAAGAGGAACAAACAAGGATAATTTTGATAGCTCCAAATTGGCCAAGACAACACTGGTATCCCTTGCTGAGGAGCATGTCTCAGGGGAGAATGTGGTCAATACCCCTGATGCCTTTGATGTTAACTCAGAACAACTACAACATCCTGCATCCAAACCTAAAAACCTTACAACTGACTGCCTGGAACATCACTTAAGAGCAACTAACCCAGACTTATCCCAAAGGGTTAAAGACATTATACTTGAAGCCCGCAGACCTTCAACAAGAAGGAACTATGCAGGAAAATGGAAAAGGTTTGCCACTTGGAGTGCTGAAAGAGGAAAAGATGTGTCAAACATAGACATTGCTAACATCCTGGAGTACTTGGCAGAGCTTCTACACAGGTCTGTCCTATTCCTCCATCAAGATACATGCTTCAGCTATTTCTGCAGAATACAGCTTTGATCCACCTGTCTTCGCACCCTCTACTCAGGCAATTCCTCAGAGGGATCAAGAATGTAAAACCTCCTAGGAAACCACCACTACCAGCATGGGACTTAAATTTTGTACTAGAAAAATTGACACTCCCACCATTTGAACCAGCAGGAACAGCGGATCTTCAACACCTATCATGGAAAACTGCTTTCCTTCTGGCAATTACTTCGCAAGAAGGGTTTCAGAACTCCAGGCCTTAATGGCAGTACAACCCTTCCTGATCTTCCATCAAGATAGAGTCTCCATGAGAACTAATCCTACATTTATGCCAAAGGTGGTATCCAGAGTGTCCTTAAACCAGGCAATCCACCTGCCTACCTTCTTTCCAAACCCACAGAACAGGGGGGAAAGGCTACTGCATACTTTGGATGTACATAGACAGTTACGCTACTACCTGGACAGAACCAAAGGTAACAGAAAAACTGACCAGCTGTTAGTGGCCTATGCACCAGGAAGGGAAGGAAAAGCAATTTCCAAACAAACAATCTCCAAATGGATAGGAAATTGCATAAGATTCTGTTATTCCTACCATGGAAAACCAATGCCACAGAACATAAGACCTCATTCAACAAGAGCTACAGCCACTACCACAGCCTTCTTACGAGGAGTGGCAACCAAGGACATTATTGAGGCGGCTACTTGGACCTCCGTGCATACATTTGCCAAGCATTACAATTTACCTCTATATTCTAGATCCCGAGCAGGGTTTGCCACTGCTGTACTGCAAGGGATCCTAACTACACCATAATTGTTTTCTTCCTCCACCCCTAGTTTAGCTATGGTATTCTACCCATTTGTTATGACTGCAGATGCATCCATGAAGGACATAGTACAGTTTTGTACCTACCATAAATGTAGATGTCCGAACTGGATAGCATCTGCAGTCAGGATTACCCACCCTCCTTCCCTCTGTGGTACTCCTAGGGTATTTACACTCCTAATAGCTAGCTGGGGAGTCTCTTATGGTGTATTTGTTTGTATATATGTACATACATGCTTATTTTTTGTATTTGCCTTCTACCTTGTCTGCATACATTGGCATTTATCCAAATTTAGCCTTCCAAGAAGGCAACTGGCATCTGGGGCAAGAAACACTGAAGAAAATGGCGTCGGCTGATGCCTTTATACCCGAAGACCAGCAGAGATGACGTCGGGTGAAGTGCGACATCAGCCGAAGCCGGACCCAGACTTTGGAATCCGGCCGACCGAAGGGCTGCCTGACGACAGGACAACCCATTTGTTATGACTGCAGATGCTATCCAGTTCGGACATCTACATTTATGGTAGGTACAAAACTGTACTTTACATATGTTATATTCTGATGAGAATTGCAACCAGTGAGCTTCCAAAGCTGAAGGGGATCTTCTATGCACCTTATCTACTGAACAGCTTGAGGACAGTGGTATAAAGTCAGTAGTTAGGGTGCCAAGCCTTCAGAAATTTTTTGCTGTCAAAGTTTGCTCCTCCCTGCATGCTTAGAGTGATTTGTCACCTGGCACTTCTCCAAGGCTGAAAAAGGTAAGAACGTCTTTGAGGTCTGTATCACTTAATCGAACTACCATTTAACTGAATACCTTTTCATCAAACCCTTTTAGGCAAACGTCCTATTTGCCGAAGACTTTAATTGTCGAAGTTGATTTTATCGAATAAAGGTTTAATGAAAATGTATTCACTTAAATGATAGTTCGATTAAGTGATATAGACACCCTCATTGTGAAATACATTCTCCTTTACCAGATGTCCTTCAAGAATGCAACTGCAGTCATAACATATGGGTTGTCCTGCCTCAGGCAGCCCTCGGTCAGCCGGATTCCAAAGTCTGGGTCCGGCGTCGGCTGGTGTCGCCTCCTCTCCGACGTCAGAATGGCTGGAGTATAAAGGCATCGGCCGACGCCATCTTCTTCAGTCTTTCTTGCCGCGCGGTGCCTGAAGCAGAAGCAGTTCGCAAGTGCCGGTTGGTCAGCTCCTGTGTTTTCAGTTACCAAAGTCATCTAAAAGCGAAGTACCCCATTGGGGAACATTTTTTCTTGCCTCAGCCGATGTCAGAACAAATTGTTTGTCTTGTGGTAAACAAATACCTCATAAGGACTTCCATTCTTGCTGCCTCCCTTGCCTGGACCCAGACCACAACGTCTTGGCCTGTGCTGCCTGTGCTTGCTTTAATAAGCGCACTCTCAGGCGCCGGGCAGAATTTGCCGAAGACTTTTTCGGCGAATCCTTCGCTTATATCATGCCGGCGGAACAACCGACAACACAAATTTCCAAAAAGTGTAAGGACCAGGACCGACATCCGCGGCCTGCGTCCTCTACAGATATTTCTCCTAAACCCTCATGAGTGCTTCCGGGTCCCGGAAGCGGTAATTCAACCGCTCCAGGCCGGCGACACAGCGTAGCATCGCCGGTCCCGGAGACTACACGGTGCGGTTATTGATTTTCCTCCAGAAACCGAAGTTCTGGATCTACCCGACACCATTCCCGTGGACAAGGTTACTCCTGCACGTGGGGCAGCTAGGCCTCCTGTATCCATGTCCATCAAGGCCTATGCACGTGCCAAGGCCGCCAGCCAGGCCAAGGCCCATCCTAAACCTACTGCCCAGGCCCCTTCTGATAAGCAGATCATGTCTCTTGCTGCAGACCTCATCTCTCTTATCAGGGGGTCTCAGCCTCACCCAGACAGAGGTTCTCAGCCGCCTGCAGAGAAAAGGCCTAGAACTGAGCAGGCTGACAACCTCTCTTCAGATGAAGTCTCTGGGGATTCTGAGCATTCTGATACACAAGAAGAATCCTTCCAGGCCTATGAGGACTCTGATGCTGAGGAGTCAATTCCCTCTGCCTCTCCTCCAGAGGATTTTTCATTCGGTGAAGTCCTCCACTCTATGAGGGAGCCGACGCCGGACCCAGACTTTGGAATCTGGCCGACCGAGGGCTGCCTGAGGCAGGACAAACCCATATGTTATGACTGCAGTTGCATATCTGTTGGACATCTACATTTATGGTAGGTACAAAACTGTACTTTTTTGTGAAGAAAGGTTTTAGTTTTCTTTCCTGAAATCTTGCAAAGGTTTGGACTGTTTTTAGTAGATATCATTAGAAACTAGATGTCACTTTACTTTAAAAATTACATTTTTAGTCAGGACTCCTTGTGGGGAAATATACTGTGAAAGCTTAACTTTTGTAAGGAAAAAAGCCATACATATAAAGCCTGGAATACAGATACCATGTTATTCTCATGGACTAAGACATTTCTGTATACTATTCTACCCTTTCCTTTGGTTACCAGGGTTCTTCTGAAATTCAGAAAGACTCTTCTGGAATAATTGTGGTGACCATTTTTGGCCCAGTCAGCAGTGGTTCTCTCTCCTTTTGAAAATGGCCAAGGCCAATTACCACAAGGTTTTTCACTGGATGGATTTAATCACACAGGACAGGGGTTGTTTGATACACCCCAGCTTTCCGGTCCACTGTTGTCAGTTTTCATCTGATTCAACTGTGGGTTGTCCGATCTGACCAGATCCAACCTTGGCACCGATCTTGAGGCTTCTCGGTTTCAGGTCTCCGACTTCTGTCCCACCCATAATTCCCTGGTCTCCACCCTTCATCTTCGGATCTTGTTTGCCACCTGGAATGTTGATTATGTGTCTGAGGACTCCTTTATTGTGTATCTTTTGTAGTACATTTTCTCCAACTCCTCCCTTACCAAGAGGGTTTTACTCTCGTTTATGATAAATGTATCTTTAGATTAAACTTGGGTGTGTTTTCTAATTCTTAAGGCTGTTTAAACTTTGAAAAACTAACTATTATCTAGTGTGTTTTATAGAAGTGTTTAGAAGTTACTTTTAGTGTATAATTACTTATTTAGATTAGCTTAGTCAGCCAGTAGGTATTATTGTGTATGTGTTTTACCTTTTTCCTTATGGCTGATGGTCAGGTGTTTGAAAAGTGTAAGGAGTGTGGGGATAAGCTGCCTCTCCAGGATCCACACTGCCTATGTATATATTGTTTAGGAGCAGTCCGTTTGGTTGCTACTTCCAAGCCTGCGCTATCTTCAGTGCTCAAACTTTACAGACTGTGTGAAAAGCTGGTTAAGGTACTCCTTTCTCCCTAGACAGGGTCTGCCATCCCTGCAGCTTCCTCTTCATCTCCCATAACCAAGGACAAGAAATGCAGGAAGAAACCAGATGCAGACAGAGAAAAACCTAATGAGAAGTCAAAAGAAAAAAGGTACTCTGAGAAGTCCTGTAACAGATTCCTGGATCCTTCCCAGTTATTGGAATCTGATCCATAGATACTGAGGATATCAGAGCTGACAGTTTCTCATCACTGTACTTCTCTAGCTGTGCCCTGGTTCTCACAGGAACCGGTCAGCCCCAGACTTCACTTTCTTGTTCTTCAGGAGAAGCGCTACGCCACACCGCCATCAGTGGCATCATCATCCAGGTCTTTGAGGAGTTTGACAGAATGATGAGAACATTTCTCAGTATGCAGATACAGCTTGGAGTTTTCTTGCTACCATCTTCCAGGAACATGCAGAGTGCTGGTCCATCTACCCCACCTTCATGCTCTTTTCCAGTATTGATTTGCCCATCGGGCTCCAGTAGCTTCAGACCCAATCTGCCTCTGAGCACCTTTGTCACAGACTATAGCTCATGCAGAGTTGATGCTTACTGGTTCCCTTCTTATTTCTGGTCTGATCTGGAAGAGTATCTGAGCCGAAGCTTTAGTGTCAACCCTTGGTGGAGGGGTTGACCCTGAAGTTGGAGCTGTCTCTTCCCCGTCAGGGCTTCAAAGCTAGATAACCCGGCACTGAGCTCAGTCTCTGGGTTGAGACCCATCGTTTCTGAGGTTTCCATTTTGGCCAGAGTCAAGAAGGAGCCTTCAGAGCTAATGGCTTTTTCAGGCTTCAAGGCGTTCCTTCAAGTCTGTCGATGCCAAGGGATGAGATGCTGTCTTCAAGGTTGGCTCCATCCAAACGCCAGTTTGGATAAGCTTCTGATGTCCTTCAAGGATGCATCTGCAGTCCTAACATATGGGTTGTCCTGCCTCAGGCAGCCCTTCGGTCGGCCGGATTCCAAAGTCTGGGTCTGGCCTCGGCTGATGTCGCACTTCACCCGACGTCACAGCTGCTGGGGTATAAAGGCATCAGCTGACGCCATTTTCCTCAGTCTTTCTTGCCGCGGGTGCCCGAAGCAGAAGCTGTTCGCAAGTGCCGGTCGGTCAGATCCAGAGATTTCTACTACCGAAGACTTCTAAAAAGCTAAGTACCCCGTTGGGGACTCTTTCTTGCCTCGGCCGATGTCAGACAAAGTAAATAATTGTTTAACTTGTGGGAAACAAATACCTCATAAGGATTTCCACTCTTACTGCCTTCCTTGTTTAGGCCCAGACCACGACGTATCAGCTTGTCTAGCCTGTGCTTCCTTCAACCGACGGACGCTTAGACGTCGGGCGGAGTTTGCAGAGGAGTTTTTTGGTCCCGCTTTTGCATACAAAATGCCGTCGGAGACTCCGACTACACAATTAGCTAAAAAGCGTAAGGAAAAGGACCGACACTCGC
Source organism: Protopterus annectens (assembly GCF_019279795.1). Lineage (NCBI taxonomy): Eukaryota > Metazoa > Chordata > Ceratodontiformes > Protopteridae > Protopterus > Protopterus annectens. Next base: position 409,254,197 of record NC_056730.1, on the reverse strand, counting down.
GGTCCGCGGTTTCGGCTGAAACCACGGTTAGGCCAACCGCGAGTGTCTCTGTTTCGGCTGAAACCGAGTCCTCTGTTCTTTCTTCGGCCGAAAGCATGCCTCCGATAGCCGAGGCCTCACAGAGCATGGCTGAATCTGCGACTGAAATTACACCTACTGAAGCAGGCACCCAGGATTTATCAGATACTATTCCTTTAGACATATCTACCCCTGCACGTGGGGCTGCTAGACCCCCTGCATCTATGTCTATCAAGGCTTTTTCCAGGGCTAAAGCAGCTAAATCTTCTAAGGCCTTACCTGCTAAAACTCCCTCACACAGGCCTACCTGTAGTTCCCAAATGCTCAGCTTGGCTGAGGATCTCATTTCTTTGATCAGGGGATCCCAACCTCACCCAGACAGGGCCTCTCTACCCCCTCCAGATAAGAGGCCTAGAACTGAACCCCCGGAACCTGTTTCTACAGACTACTCCTCGGATGACTCGGATTACAGACCCTCAGGAAGGCCCATATTCTCCTTATGAGGATTCTGATGCAGAAGACTCCATTCCTTCTGCTTCTCCTCCTGAAGAATTTTCTTTTGGGGAAACCTTACATGCTATGCAGGGCCAGGATTTTTCAGATTCAAGGAAAAGGCTAAGGACTTTTTTACATTTACCACAGCATAGGCCTTTAGCCATTCCTCCAGTACTAACAGTTGTTGATGATTATAATGATGCCTGTACTGCCCCTGATTCTCTTCCTCCAGCCCCTGCCAAGCCTGACAGATATTACAGGGTCCCGGACACACACTACCATTTGTATAAGGCTCCTGTTGCAGATCCTGAAACCATTTCTCAGGGCCCCAAAGCTGTGGCAGCTGCCTCTGCCAAAAACCCTCTCCCCTCTGAAAGGGAATCTAGAGCATTAGAGAGATGGGGTAAAAAGGTTTATACTTCTGCTACTCTTTCGGCCAGGGCCTTAAACTGTCAATTTCACATGATTCAGTACCAGGAATTTTTGTTAGACCAGCTAAATAAAAAAACTGTCCTCTCCTGAACCTATAGACCACAAGTCTCTTCAGGATTTGGTACATAACTCTCAGCAGGTCAGTAACCGTTTCTTAAAATGTGGCTATGATGCACTGGAGGCTTCCTTTAGATCAGCTATGACTTGGAACAGTGATTAGAAGGCATGCTTGGTTAAAAGAACAATCCTTACCAGACCATGTTAAGTCAAAACTCCTAGATGCTCCTATGGAGAAACAAAGTTTGTTTGGCTCCCCTGCACAGCAGGTTCTAAAGAAGGTGGAAGAAAAAGCAAAATATGTCCAAACAGTCAAGGATTTCTTACAGGTCCAACCTCCGAGGTTTAGCAGAAATTGGCCTTCGAAGAATTGGTCCTTTCCAGACTCCTCCAGAGCACAGAGAGGCAGAAATAGACGCCAAGAGGCAGAGGTCAATCCAGGGGTGCCTACAGGGGCGTCAGTGGCAGCCTAACAACCAGAGAAGTACTGCCACAGATTCAGCTACAACCACTTCCACAGGACAGACACAATGACTTGGCTCTGATTCCGCCTACCAGGGAACAACTGGAAGCACCCTTGGGCGGAAAACTAGCCTTATTTACCGTAAACTGGCATTACATTACAGGAGACAAATGGACTTTACAAACAACAGACAAAGGCTACAGGTTTCACTTCCACACTCTACCAAAAAAGAGAGGAATGCCAAACCTACCACCAAGCCAAAAAACAAACGCTCTAAGACAAATCAACAACCTACTGAGGATGAGAGCTATAGAAAAGGTACCGCCTATGGAACAAGGCCAAGGATTTTACTCCAGGCTTTTCCTAGTACCAAGAAAAGAAAATCAATGGAGACCTATTCTCGACCTGTCCGCTCTGAGCACATACCTCATTGTCCCAAAATTCAAAATGCTGACCCTACAGCAACTTCTTCCCATGTTGGGCAAGGAGTCATGGCTGGTGACTCTAGATCTCAAGGAGGCATACCTGCACGTCCCTATACGACCAGATTGCAGAAGACACCTCAGGTTTCTTGCAGGATCAGAGCATTATCAATTCTCAGCATTGCCCTTTGGCTTATCTACTGCGCCCAGGGTATTCACGAAATGCTTGGCATCAGTAATTGCTCATTGCAGGCTTCAGGGAATTTAAATTTACCCATACCTGGACGACTGCCTAATACAAGCGGACAACAAGACAACATTAACAAAAGATTTGGAAAAGGTCATACAACTGCTGCAAGCCTTGGGATACACAGTCAACATGCAAAAGTCAAGACTAGTACCATCCCAAAGGATAACATTCTTGGGTGCAGAACTGGATACATCAACTCAGATGGCCTTTCTCACAGAAGAAAAACAAAAGCAACTACCAGTCTATTTCATGACATTAACAACACAGACTCAGCTTACTGCAAGGAAAGTCCTGCAAGCACTGGGTTACATGGCATCCTGCATAATATTGATTCCGCATGCCAGACTGCATATGAGAAAGTTGCAGTGGTACCTAAGGAATGTATGGTCTCAACACAAGCACAGTCTAGAAGCCCAGATTCCAATAATTCCATGCCTGAAGCAAGAATTCCTGTGGTGGGCTCAGGCCTGTCAGTTGAACAGAGGATTGCCTTTCCACAAACCTCATCCAAGCCAGACCATCACCACGGACGCCTCAGACCTAGGCTGGGGGGCACACATGGTGGACAAGTGTATACAAGGCCTGTGGACCCAAGACCAGCTGAACCTACACATAAATCTAAAAGAGATGCTGGCAGTGACACATGCAATCCAGGCATTCCGCCCATTTCTTCAACAAGGTCACCTGCTGATAAGGACGGACAATACCACAGTCATGTGGTACATCAACAAACAGGGAGGTACACACTCATATCCTCTATGCCGGATGGCAATGGACCTGTGGAATGTGGCCCTGAATCTCAGCATTCAACTCCAGGCCAGATTTGTACCAGGAAAAGAAAATTCACTAGCAGACACCTTAAGCAGAACTACCACGGATGCTCACGAATGGATGCTGCATCCAGATATCTTCAAAACCATAACAAAGAAATGGGGGCTACCAGAGATAGACCTGTTCGCCTCCCCACACAACCACCAATTGAAGAAATTCTGCACAAGAGCATACCACCCACTTGCTTGGAGGGTGGACTCCCTTTCCTTCAGCTGGAAAAACCTGACAGCATATGCATTCCCACCTCTTCCTTTGATGTACAAAGTCCTACTGAAGATCAAAGAGGATCAGCCAAGGATAATCCTGATAGCTCCAGACTGGCCGAGGCAACATTGGTACCCGCTACTGAGAAGCATGTCTCAGACACACGCATGGCCTCTACCTCTATGTCCTTTACTTCTAACACAGAACAACTACAAGATCCTACATCCAAACTTGAAAACACTACAGCTAGCTGCTTGGAATATTGCATAAAACAAAATAACCCAGATTTATCTCAGAGGGTTAAGGACATTATCCTGGAGGCTCGCAGACCCTCCACAAGGAAGACCTATTCAGCCAAATGGAAAAGATACCTCATTTGGAGTGCAGCAAAAGGGGAAAATGTCTCATTGGCAAACATAGCAAACATCCTGGAATAATTAGCAGAACTGTTCCACAATGGCCTGTCCTACTCCTCCATTAAGATTCATGCATCAGCAATTTCAGCAGAATACAACATGGATCCTCCTGTCTTCTCTCATCCTCTACTCAGGCAGTTCCTGAGAGGAATCAAAAATGTAAAGCCTCCAAGGAAACCACCTTTGCCTACATGGGATCTCAACTTTGTGCTGGAAAAGTTAACACTCCCCCCTTTTGAACCAGCAGCAACAGCAGACTTACAGTTCTTATCTTGGAAAACTGCTTTCCTGCTTGCAATCACTTCAGCAAGAAGGGTATCTGAGTTACAGGCATTAATGGCAGTACAGCCCTTCCTTATCTTCCATCAGGATAGAGTGTCTCTGAGAACTAACCCTACTTTTATGCCAAAAGTGGTCTCCAGAGTATCATTGAACCAAGCGATTCATTAACCTACATTCTTCCCCAACCCACAGAACAGGGGGGAAAGACTACTACATACCTTGGATGTGCACAGACAATTACGCTACTATCTGGACAGAACTAAGACCAACAGAAAAACTGACCAGCTTCTGGTAGCATATGCAACAGGAATGCAAGGAAAAGCAATTTCATAACAGACAATCTCAAAATGGATAGGAAATTGCATTAGATTTTGCTACTCTTTTCATGGAAAGACAACTCCAGAAAATATCAGGCCTCATTCCACAAGAGCTACAGCCACCACTACAGCTTTCCTATGAGGAGTGGCTACCAAAGACATTTTAGAAGCTGCTACTTGGAGCTCCGTGCATACATTTGCCAAGCATTATAATCTTTCTTTATATTCCAGATCCCGAGCAGGTTTTGCAACTGCTGTTTTGCAAGGGATCTTAACTACACCATCTTTATCTTAGTAACCCCTCCCCCAGTTTGGCAATGGTATTCTACCCATATGTTAGGACTGCAGATGCATCCTTGAAGGACATAGTACAGTTTTGTACCTACCATAAATGTAGATGTCCGATAGGTATGCATCTGCAGTCAGGATTACCCACCCTCCTTCCCCTCTGTGGTATTCCTAGGGTACTTACCCCTCTTTTAGCTAGCTGGGGGAATCTATTATGGTGTATTTGTTTGTATATATGTATATATATATATATTTTTTTTTTTTTTTGCTCTCTACTGTTTGGAATTATTTACATTTATCCAAATTTAGCCTTCCTAGAGGGCACCTGGCATCTGGGGCAAGAAACACTGAGGAAAATGGCGTCGGCTGATGCCTTTATACCCCAGCAGCTGTGACGTCGGGTGAAGTGCGACATCAGCCGAGGCCAGACCCAGACTTTGGAATCCGGCCGACCGAAGGGCTGCCTGAGGCAGGACAACCCATATGTTAGGACTGCAGATGCATACCTATCGGATAGGTACAAAACTGTACTTTTCTCAACCTTGTGTCAGACAGCCACAGTTGATCCCGCAGGTTTCCAGCTATGTTAGCTGCCAGTCTGATTCTGAATCCTCTGATATTCCCCCTTGGGTGGTTCATAGAAAACAGATGTGCAAACAGAAGCACCTAGATTCTTCACCTAAGTTTATCACAAAAGACGCAGATTTGGATGAGGGTGAAAGTTCCCCAGTATCACCATCTGAGGACATCACATTTGGTAAGATTCTGGAATTGATGAAACAGAGGGGGATGGTCTACAGTTATTCCTTCTCATGACTAATCTGTATTCATGGAAGCCTTTGGGTCAGCTGGCCTTCCTCCTGGGTGTTACCACCCATTGATCCACTTATTAAGCTGATGGCTTAACAGGCATGGAAGGACTCTGATGTGGTGAAGCCTATCCCCAAGAAGCCAGACAAAATGCCATCTCCTCCCCCACAGACGGGAAGCATCAGAGCAAGAGTTCTGTGGCAGTGGTTTTATTAGCGGAAACACAAAAGGAACTATCTGAAGATAGTTCCTCGGTCCATCCTTCACCTCCCAATAGAGCATCTAGGGTAGTGAACTGCTTTGAGAAATTAATTTGCCCTTCAGAAACCTTTGCTGTCATGGTGCTGAACTATCTTATCTCACGTTGCCAGATGTCAGAGAGACTTGTTGAAGGAAATTTCCAAGTCTCTGCCAGGTGTATTACCAGCAGATGTCCAGAATATGGTAGAATTACAGCAGTCCACCCTCCAGTTTTCATCAAATGTAGCCATGAGACTGCTGTCGAATGCAGGTTATCATATAGCGAGGGCTGCAGGCACCGGCTTTGTCATTCTCTGATATGCTTGTATGCATTTCTGCAACTTTGTGGTAAGTTTCAGGATGTTGTCATTAATGCCCCTTTTGATGGGTCCACTCTGTTCGGCCCAAAGTTAAAGAAATGCTCACGAGGAGTCAGCAGCAGGGTAGAACTGTCTGTCTGCAGTAGGCATTGGCTTCTCTGTGCCCCAGCGGTCCTACTCTAGGAATCAGTTGGCTGGAAAGAGGATATAGTTCAAATAATCACAGAGTCCTTATCAGGAGATTCCTGGAGATAGACACCCCACCCCCCATGTGGCAGAGTAGGAGGCAATAATAATAATAATGAAAGTCGCCCCAGGGGCAGGGGCAGACAGTAGAATCAGAGTTTTTGTGGACCTTTCCTAGGAAAGCCCTTCCAGCATCCCTGAAGGCTTTCTGATCTTTCCAGCCTACTGAAGAACATCCCGAGTCTTTGCTGCTGTAAGTTCTCGCTGACTGGGTGGGATATGTCAGGAACTTGTTTCTTTTTGACAGGGGAAAGGGGAAATGCTATACAGCAATCTTTGGAGATGATGTTTAAAACCCATGAATCTGTGGTTATGTTTTGCCAGGCTTGTGGGTACAAAGATAAGCTTCCTCCAACTGCCTCTAGCATGCAGCAGTCGGGCAAGCCTTCAGAGAGCAATGAAATTAACTGCTTGGTTCTTCCAATTCTAACAGTAGCGGGCGATGCCAGGTTGTACCTCATTGTTCAGATATTATCAGCCTCTCAAAAACATGCTACCACTAAATTGTACTATAGCAAATGGAAAAGATTTTCTATTTTGGCTTTTATCCAAAGTGCAGATGTCTTTTCAGTGGCTGTTCCCTCCGTTTTTATCAAAACTTTTTTTTTTACAGTGGATCTAGCTACTTTACTGTCAAGGTACAGCTGTCAGGCATCTCTGCTTTTCATGTAGGTCAGAAGAACTCTTGCCTCGAAGATTTCCAAAACCTTTTTAAGAGACCTTCCTTCTTTGGCCCCCAGTCAGAGACCCTGCTTCTCCTCGGGACATTACTATTGTGTTGCATGCAGAGCCGGACCATGGTCAAATGGGGCCCTATGCAGGATAATGGATCTCCCTCACAGCCATTCTAGTTTCCCATTACTAGGCTGTTTCTCCCCAATTCCCATAAACACTGTTAAAACCTGTCAGTGTGCATACTGTTTTCTTCTTTAATTGTACTATGATTACAGATATTTGGATTTAATTTAAAACTTTTATTTCAAATTTTGTAGCACACACAATGATAGACATTTCCTAAACAAAGAAGTACAGTCTCACAACAAAAACAGACTTAAAAGTAAATTCCTCGTGTCTCTATCATAACATCGACAGCTTAGGTTGTTGAATCCAAAAAATTTGACACCTAACCGTCGAAAGCTTGAATTCGAGTGGCCATCTGGAGACAAAATAAACAAACATACCCACACATAGTGGGGGGCACACCCCCTAACTAAATATACCAACTCCGAGATCGCTTTACATGGGGGAAAGGTCAAATCCCCGATAACAGCCAAACAAATTCTTTCCCGAGGAAAGAACTCGATAATGTGGCCATTTGCTATTGTAAGCTTTCGATGCTTAGGTGTCGCTGTATAAGCATTCGACAACCTTAGCTGTTAACAGTAAAATGGGAACCCAATTTCTCTACCCTTGAAACTTGCACATTCATTGAAACCGCATTGAAACCCACTTTCAAAGAAAAATTCATCTGGTCAGTGCCGGATTAAGTTTACCTTTGGACTGTTTTTAAACCATAGGCCCCTTTTACACATTTTTAGGACTATGCATGTGTTCTTGGATTCACCTTCCTGACTGCATTAAATTGCATTCCTTTTATATTACAGCACTACTTGTTAGTGTGTTTTAAATTTCTATTGTGAAAATTTTTCCAGAAAGCAATGAAACAAAATGTATGAACCAATAATGACAAAACTAATTTCAGAACATTTCAACCGTAAAAGGCCCCTCAAACGTCTGTCATTACAGTACCACCAGTATTAGTCAATATGCACAATCTTTGCAGAATAAAAGTCATCTGAATAATTCCACATTAAAGAGATCTGTAACTAATGAAGAGATTGCTGTTACCAAACTTTATATTTCAGTGTTTCATCCACAAATTCAGTGCCTGCTGCCCTTGAAAAGTAAATTGCCTGTGTTACATTAAAAAATATATATTGGTAAACTGCTAATACTGCAATAGAGAATGGATGGCAAACTGCCAGCAAGGCATTTCATCCAAAGGAGGACACACTCAGGACTGCAGCACCCCATCCCCCCTTAAAGTACAACACAGTATCGACAGTCCATCTGCATGGTGTGGGAGCAGAACCCACAGATTTCTGCATCAAAAAGCAAGTATGCTTCCTGTTGTGCTACTAACAGTGCTTTCAAGTTGTCTAGCGCAAACAGTAATGACGTTTGCCACACAAAATAGTTGCATATTGAAAACAGACTTGGCACAAGCAGCAGTAAACTTCTCTTACCTTGAAGCTCACAATTACTTACAAATGTACAGAATGTCACAGTCCCTTGCAAATATATGGAAGCTCGCAGTCCCTTGCAAATGCAGTGAAGCTCGCAGTTGGTGTAGTGGGTTTGGCTCTTATCACCTGTAACTAAGGTACAGGGTTTGAGCTTGGTTAAATTAACTAACATGTCCCCACTAATTAGGGAATTTTACACACACACACACACAAAAATATCCCTATCTGTGTGTGCAGAGGTCGTTTCACAGAGTTCAACAGCATAACAAAATCCATATCCGGTTTCATTTGCTGGGTCTCCATCGACAATTCATGTTCTGTCTTCACACAACTAAGCCTTTCAGGAAATCTGATCAACTTTTTGTGGCATTCTCCAAACAAAAATTGGGCAAAGAGTTTGCTAAAGTTACTTTGCCTAAATGGTTATCAGATTGCATTGCCTTTGTGTACAATAAAGTGTTTACCCTTGCAGTCAAAACCTAAAGGTCATTCCACAGGTTTTGCTAACAGACTTCCTATTGATGGTGTCTGTGCAGCTGCTACTTGGTCAACATTTCATGTATTTGAGTTGCATTATAAGCTGGATGAACAATCCAGATCTCACTCATCCTTTGGCTGTACTATTCTTGGGAATGGTCTTCCTTGATAACATTCAGGGCTGTATGCTTGAGAATTTGTCCCACAGATGAATCTGATGAAAATAGACAATATTGGATACAAAAGTTATGTACTTACCATATTGATGGATCTAGGTTTGGTTTTCGTCCAGTTCAGCATCCCTTCCACCTACCCCTGTCAAAATTGTTAATAATGAGACTTCTAAGACCAGTCGACCTTGGCATTCCCTGTCAATTAGCCACCACTGTCATTTATCTGTTGCCATGTCATCACATGATTCATATCATTTATAAATTATCCAAAATAGCACCCTGTTTTCCATTAGGAGCAAAGTTTTTGTTGACACATATTATTCATCAGGGCCAAAACTCGATCTGAAGTAGTAGAGTGGAGACCTGAGAATTATGGGTGGGGGCATGGATCCAAACAGCTTAAAGACTGGTGCTGAGCTTGGATCAGACATCCCACAGCTGAACCGGAAGAAAGTCAGACAATATGGATCTATCGTTATGGTAAGTACATAACTTTTGATCTGATGTTGTCATTTTCATTCATTCTTCAACTATTGGGTTAGGCTCTGACCTTCAGTTCTGACATTGCTGCTTTTTACAGCTCATGGAATATTGAAACTCTTGAGTTCCTCCATTGCCAACAATGCCGTAGTGATGCGACAGACCTCCAATCTCATTTGCCACCTCAGCGTACAGACTTGGTTACTGCATATTCTCACGTATAGCAACTTTTTTCTTGTGAATGAGAACCTTTTATACTACAATTTATTTGAGATCTTTAAAACTTCTGTATAAATCTTATACTTTTATAGTACTTCCTCCCTTTTAGACCCTTAATTGTATAGTCTTATTTACCATCGTTGTTATCTTCCTGTTTCTTGTTTGTTTACAGTACTACTTTAATTATCATTGTTGGTAATTCTTTTTCTCTTTCTCTTTTCTATCTATTTAAAAAAATATGTAATATCTTTTCTTCTGCAAATAGTCTGTTTCAAAATGTCTGAAAAGCCTTGGTGGTTTTAAAAAATGTAAGGCCTCTGACCTTAGAATACTGTTGCTGGATGCGCATTCTAAACGTGTACACTGTCTAGGCCCAGTGCATCTCAATTCTAATTGTGATATTTGCAAAGCCTTTAACCGCAGAGCTTTGACAGAAAAAATAAATTAATAGTAAGGGATTTGCTTCCTTCCAAGTCTTCAGCATCATCTGGGGCTCAACCCCCCCAAAATAAATCAGACAAAAAGGATTTGAGAAAGTGTTCCCCGGATCTAACCACATCCTTGACTCCTGGGTCTGAACCTCCTTGCAAAATCTCTAAACGTTTGGCTCGACCCGCTTGGATCCAAAGTGTAGCCTGAAAAGTCTGTTAGGATCCAATCACCACAGTTGGTCCCAGATCGGGTGTCCTCATCTACCATCTCCATTCTTGGAATGGTCTCCGAAGCATCACCACTCCAGACCATCATCAACAGCATCTTCCACATGTTCTTCCAAAGGTTTAACAGAAGCTGATGTTGACAAGATGATGAGGACGTTCTTCTAGACGAAGATCCAAATGGGGGTTCTTCCGGCTCCCACCCCCTCGGGTAAGGAGATCATTATTAGTGCTACCCCACTATTGCTGGCTCCTTCTCCAATCTGACCATTAATTTCAGAGCTGTCTGATCCCAAGATTCAGTTGTCCGCATTGGATCTGAAGATTATGGTATCTTCAACTCCTGTGGTATCTCTGAATTGACTGGAGCCCAGTACCTTGGAGCCCAGATGACTCTTGAATCCTTAGTGTCTGTGCATGATCTGGGGTGTTGGAGTTGATTCTGAAGCTGTCTTAACCATCTCTAACCTTTGGAGCTTTGGCGCTAGATAGCTCGGCTCCAACTCCTTCCTCAAGTAGTCTGCCTTTGGGGCGGAAGGAGCCTACATCCGTAAGCGTGTCTTTTCGGAGCTGTTGGTTTCCCTCTCCCAGAGGCTTTCTGCTTTCGAGATAGAGAGAGCTTTCTCGGTGCCCAAAGTTAAGATTTCTTTTCCTTCTTTAGCATCAACTACCCAACCCCATTTGCCTGTGCGTCTGGAGACTCAATCAACTGTGCCACTGGGACAGCCAGCCCAAGTTGGTCACCAAGATACCCAGCAGGGTATATTAATTTCTTCCGATACTACTCCGGAACATCCCACTAAAGAAGTTCCCAAGAAGAAAAAGTGCAAAAGGAGGCACTTAGACACTCTACAAGAATCTGTCACAGAAGATTCCAACTTTGAGGGGAAAGTGTCCCCAAGATCTCCACCCGACAACATCTCATTTGGAGACATTCTAAAACTCCCAAAGCAAAGGGGTGATTGGTCTCCAAGTAACCCTTACCAGGAAAAGTCGGTGTTCTTGGAGGCTTTTGGAGCTGGTCTGTCTACCTCCTGGGTGCTCCTCCCACTGATGAGCTCATTGATTTGGTCTCCTGATGGGTGTGGAAGGAAATTGACAGCATTGAGCCAAGAGACTTAATAAGATCGTGGCACACCAAAGGACAGAGTATTGGCACAAGGGAGCACCAGTTGATGCCGTGGTCATGGCAGCAGCCACAAAGAAGGAACTAGCAGAACAAAATTCCTCTGTCCACCCCCATAACGGGGAGTCTAGGACATTGGACAGATTTGAGAAATGTGTTAATGCTTTGGCGACCTTTGCCCCTTCGGTCACTGAATTATTTGGAACACTTCACAAGACTTCAGAGGGATTTGATCAAAGAACTTACAAATCCCTTTCTGGGGCTATGTGTTCTGAGACAGAGAACTCTGTTGCCTCACAGTTGGCTACCCTTCAATCCATTTCTATCTCATCCATGAGGCTTTTATCTCACACAACTGCAGGTACTTCACGGGTGGCAGTGTCTGGCATTTCCATCAGATGACATACCTGGATGCACTTGTGTGACTTTGCAGAACGTTTCAAAGCTTCCTTCGTTAGTGCCTCCTTTGACAGAAGTTCCTTATTTGGCCCCAAAGTTAGACACACACTCTAGGTGTGAGGAGGAAGGGAAAACTCTATCTGCTGTGGGTGTATGTTTCCTCAACTCTTCAGTGGACCTTATCTGGGAACCAACAAGGTGGTCAAAAAAATCTGGTTCAGAAAATCCCAGGGTCCCTTCCAAGATCCATGTGGAGATAGATCCCCCAGGGGCAGAGAGGGAAAGCTCTAACAGAAGACGCCTTCCCCACAGTAGAGGTGATCCACATAACCATGGAACTAGGGATACTTCTGGAGACAGATCCTACCAGTGCTCTTGAAAGGTCTTCTAACTACCCATCGTTGGAGGCAGTCGGGGGTTGTCTGTCCCTGCACCAGAGAGCCTGGCCTGAAATTACCAAAGATTTGTGGATGTGGAGGATAATATCCAGAGGTTATAGAGTACCCTTTTCCCATCCACTCCTGCTAATATCAAACAAAATCGCCAATCTTCCTCCCAAGCAGAGGGAAGCAGCAGCACTAGAAATACAAAAGCTGGTAGAAAAGAGAGTCCTCCACAAGCTGTCCCCAGACCAGAAAGAGCCAGGAAGTTACTCAAGATTCTGTTTAGTGCCAAAGAAAACAGGAGGCTGGAGACCAGTTTTGGATCTCGGCAGTCTAAATCAGTTGGATAAGTGCACAAAGTTCTGGATGGTCAAGGTTCAGTCCATTCTGTCTTTTCTGCACCAGGACAGTTGGATGTGCTCATTAGATCTTCAGGATGCATATTATCATATCAAAATGAACAAACTGTCCAGGAGATATTTACAGTTCCGTCTGGGAGCCAGTCATTACCAGTTCCGAGCTGTGCCCTTTGACCTCACCACAGCCCCCAGGGTGTTTACCAAGTGTATGGCAATAGTGACAGCTCACTTGAGACTGCAGGAATTCTGGGTGTTTTCACATCTAACGACTGGCTCTTAACTGCATCAACCAGACATTATCTGATTTCTATCTTGAGATTACGTAATCCAGTTATGCTCACATTTGGGAATCTCAATCAGTAACTATAGATCTCATCTGGAACCAACACAGACATTGGAATTCATTGGTGCCTTGCTCAGTATGACCACTCAAATAACATCCCTCCCCCTGTAAAAAGTTCAGACTATCCCGTTCCAGGTCAGAAGGATCAAAGTTCTTTTCTGTCAGCTCAACTGATCCTTCAAGCTTTAGGATCCATGTCAGCAGCAGTCATCCTCGTACCATTGCCAAGGTACAGTATGAGAATTCTTCATTGTACATTGGCAGTTAAGTGTTCCATTTTATACCATCCCTTGTCCAGTCAGATCAAAATAACCCAGGCATGCAAAAATCTCCTGTGGTGGATGCACTCCAGTTAAATACAAGAAGGTTGCCCCTTTGGTCTCCCCCAGCCCAAGGCCATAATGACCATGGACTCATCCCAGATTGGGGGGGCACTTCTTGATAAAGACTGTCCAAGACATATGGTCACCCAGAGAGGCCAACATGCATATCAATGTCCTGGAAATCAGAGTGGTCCTTGTAGCATTGCGGGCCTTCCAAGATACTCTGCCCACCAGGACTGTAGCAATCCGGATGGGGGCAGCCATGCTGTGATCTCTTTACATCTCCCCTCAACAAGTGCAGTAGGTTCTTTGCCCTCATCTCCCCTCCCCACTTGGGGGAGTCACTAAGAGACACACTATACTTCACAGCTGACCTCCCTGGTCTCCTTTATGCTTGTCATCCGTTACCTCTAATCCCCAAATATCTGCAGAAACCATCTCTGTTGAAGTGCACAGTCAATCCTCATTGCCCCTTTGGCATCATCTACTTTATCCTCCCTGGATTCTGGATTCAAATCCAGACCTATTGTCTCATCTGACAGTTATAAGTCACTAAAATTGACTTCATCGCTTCTCCACTTCCACTGATTTGCTAGACAGCCCAGGTTCTGCTCTCCTGTCGTCACATTCTCCTATAATCTCACAAAGCTTACAGTAGGAAACTTTACAGAAGTAAATGGAAAAGATTTGCCATTTGCACTTAACAAAAGGATCTCGATCTGTTTTCAGTACTGGTCCCTGATGACCTTGAATTGTAAGCTACAGTTTTCAATGAAGATGCTAGCTCTTCTACTGTGAAAGTATAACTAGCTGCTATTTCTGATTTTCATATCGGTGTAAACAGCTCATCTTTAGCATCCTACAAACTTTGTAAAGCCTTTCTAAGGAGAACTTTGCTACATAGACCTCCATTAAAAGATCCCACTCCTCCTTGGGATTTGAACATGATTCAAACAGTAATTTTGTTAAGGTTTATAATCAGCTAAGTGTGAACTAAAATTCTTGATCTGGAAAACTATCTTTTTTGTAGCCATTACTTCTACTAGAAGAATATCAGAATTACAGGCCCTGTCATCCAAAACTCCATATTTGATTTTTCATAAGGCAAGAGTTTTCTTCCTAAGGGTGGTGTCAGAGTCCAATATAAATCAGGTTATTAATCTTCCAGTCTTCTTTCCAAATTTCTGTAATAAAGGGGTGTATGTGTTACACCTTTTGGATGTTCACTTAGAACCAAAAATTTTAGGAAATCTGAAAAAATTGTCTCCTTTTCAGACTCAAAGTTAGGCAAACCAGTTTCTGAAGTGACTTTAGCCAAATAGTTAACTGGTTGTATTACCTTCTGTTTATAATAAATTGAGCTCGTCTTTACTAAAACCATCAAACTCACATTCCACCAGATCTGTGGCAACTTCACCATTTTTATCCAGCTCTTTACTGGGTGATACTTGTGCAGCCGCAACCTGGGATAATCCTCATACCTTTATTGCTCATTACAAGTTAAATCGGGTCTCTAGGTGAAGAGCAGCCTTTGGCTCAACTGTGATTAGCAACATACTTCCTTTGAGTCCTCCTGCAGTTTGGGTAGCTGGAGACTCTGCCCCAACAGTTGAGAAATTAATGAAAATGACAACATCTAATAAAAAAGTTATGTACTCACCCTAATGTTCCATCTGTGTTGTCCATTTTCATTCTTCCTCAACTTCCCTCCCTCCATCCTCCTCCTTGTTTTGACTTTTGGGAGGATAATGAAGATGCTGGAGGAACTGCTGTTTGTTTGAATCCCAGATGCTGTTGCTTTATCTTTTTCTAATATGTTCTGGTTTCAGGAGGAGTAAACAAGGTTTGAGGTATGTTGGATCACTGAGGCATTATGGGTAAGGGAGGAGCTCATGAGTTTGTGTCCCATGAGCTGGAAAAAAGCGGCTGAGTCAGATCCAAGGGTAGGATACGAACCCAACATTGAGAAAGAATGAAAGTAGACAATACATATGGAATGTTATATTGTGTACATAACTTTTTTTTCCTTGAAGTCACTGCCTGGATGATAAAATGTTAATACCTTATAGGCACCTGTTTTCTGAGGACATGCAGCATGTGTTAAAGGATACTAAGAAACCCAATACTATATAATCATGTTTGGCTAACTGGAAGACATTTTCTAGTTGCTCCCAAAGTAAGAAGCAGTACCCTTTTCAGGTCTAGAAGTCTCTATTTTTTCAATATCTGTGTGTGTTTTTATCCTTTGGCCTTTCATACTCTTCTGTCAAGATTCATCTCGGTTTGTTTGCCCCTGGATTCCAGCCCCTTCCCCTTTCTGTCCTGCCTCAAGTGAAGCATTTCTTGAAAGTGGTTTTACATATCCACCCATCTAGAAACCAGGGATCTTAATTTTGTATTTGAGAAACTTACACTTTTTGCTTTTGAACCTCCTCATTGGGCTGAGTTGATTTTCTTATCTTAGGAAACAGTCTTATTCATTGCTGCTAAAATAGTGTCTGACTTACAAGCATTTATGGTTTTTCAAACTTATCTAATCTTTCAGTAGGATATTATAACTTTAAGATCAAGTCCCTTTTATGCCTAAAGTTGCCTTATAGTTTACCTTGAGCCAGACTATGCAGTCCCCTGTTTTCTACCCAGAACCAAAAAAAAAAAAATAGGGGAGAGAGACTGTCAGTTTGGATGTCCTCAGGCAGCTCAAATGTTAGATTGACAGGACAAAAACTTTCAGTAATTCTGATCAATTGTTTATTTCTATTAAGAGTAAGAAAAAGGAAGTTGGTGTAAAAACATGCAGTTTCTAAAGGATTGTCCCATGCTATTCCTTTTTGTTATGCTCACCATAACAGTATACTTTACCAAGGCCTTGGCTGAATCTGTGCCTTCTTGGAAAGGAGTGGACTGTATAAATACACTAGGAACAATTACTGTCATCAAGCACTCTAATTTATACATTAAACTCTCTCTATGTCCAGTGCAGCCTTTCCAGGAATGCTCTCAGGGGCTCATTAATTCTGTTCATTGTTCCTTCTCCCTTTCTTTCTGAGCTGTGGTGTTCTATCCACATAGAATATACTACTTTAATAGTGATAAAATGATGAACATAGTTGTGTAAGTATACTTACCATAGCAGTAGATGTTCAAATAAAATGTTGCAGTAGAAACACCCTCTCTCTATCCACTTTATTTTATTATATTTTATGCCAAGGTGTTGATACCATTTTCTTAGCACTTCCTTAATGTGCAGGGCTCTTGTTTCCCTTACTCTAAGGCAAGAAAGCTCCGAAGGTTTGGCACCCTAACCACTGACTTCATACCATTCTGTTCAGAGGTTAGGGAATGCAGAAAGCGCCTTTAAGCTTTGTGAGATGACTGGTTACCATATCATAGTCTGGATACCCCGTACATGTTAGGCTACTGCAACAGTGATGTATTTGAACATCTACTGTTATGGTAACTTTACTTACAAAGCTGTTGCTTCATGGTCTTTCATCTTTGTTTGTTACATTAATAGGAAGAGACAACAATTCTGGAGATCCTACACTCTTCAGAACATACATTCCATGTTATTTTACATACACAAAGATAAATGTCACATTTCTTCTAGCCATCAGAGCAGCACACAGATTGCAGATAAACAGGAGAGAGGAGATAAATTACATCATATGGTTAACTATTTCATATAGCATTGCATTATCCTTGGTTTTACATCATATGGTTAACTATTTCATATAGCATTGCATTATCCTTGGCTTTACAATCAAAAGTGCCCTTTTTTTCTCATTTTACATTTGTCTCATCACCTGGCACATCCTCTTAATTCACATCCACTCTCCTACCTTTTTTCAACAGTAATGTCCTGTTAAGTCTTCTGTCACACAGTCCATCCATTTCTTTGCTGAACATCTTTGCCTCCTCTTGCCACCTTCTTCTCTCTCCCTTACCTTCTTTACCAGATTGTCTTCTGCACATAACCAGACCAACTTAATCTGTTGCCCTTGACCTTTTCTGCATTTGGGGCTACTTTGTCTTCTGCTCTTATGTTTTCATTTCTTCGTATGACCCTCAGTGTGCTAGTATACATCCTAATACCCATCTTAGACATTTCATCTTCTTCCCCTCAGCTTACATAGCTGCTTTGCCTTCACTGCTCAGGGTTCTGTGCCACACAGAAGCACTGGTCACACCACTGTTTTGTGTACTTAGCTTTTTGGGGTTTTTTTCATTCCACTGTCGCACACTCGCCCTGAAAGCTGGCTGAAGCACCTCTGACTGTGTCTTTGACCTCATTCAAACTTCCTCTCTCATCAACCATACCTTCCATATAATTGAAACTGTTAACCTGTGCCCCACTCTTTTCCCTTCTGTCTAAATTTGCATTTGCTGCTAGATTTCCCAGTTTACTGGCATGGCCAGTTTCTTGTCTGTTCTAGATTCATCCCTTGTGCCTTCAGTTTTGCATTCCATTCCTCTATCATTTGTTGAAATTCTTGCTTAGAATCTTCTTGTATTATATCACGTGCATCCTGCAGTCGTGCTGCTCTCCACTTTCTGACCTGTTTACTGATGTAGTCCATCACCTGTGTTGAACGAGTGTTCTTAGTGCAAAACCCTGGTGCACACCCACTCCCACTTAACAACCCCTCTGCAAGTCCATAGAGTGTTCTAATGTGTTATTGGGTCCTTGTACATAACCTGCACTAATTCTAGCAGTGTTTTGTGATACTGAGCTGTCACAAGGATGCCCAAATCAACTTTCTTGGGACCTTCTACATTTTCTCCAAGTGTGGGAATGCACAGTTGGACTCTTTCCTCATGTCCTGGTTCTTTTCAACTGCCTGTCTCACTGCAAACATTGGGTCAGTTGTAACTCATCCTCCTCTGTAACCCATCTGCTCATTTCCCATGTTGATGTTTCTTCTCTACGTATTAATTTGTCAGCCACTCACTCCAGCATTTACATGAAGTGTGGCAAGAGTTTGATACCTTTGTATTGCCCGTAGTTGTGAAAATCCCCTTGTTCTTTTAAACTGGGACTGGAGTGCATTTTCCCCATACTTCAGTTAGAGGAAAAATGTCTCCTGAGAGTACTAACACAGTGAGCAATCTTGATCATCTCTGTCAGGATGCATTTATGCCAACTAATTTTCCTGACTTCATTTTCCTTAGAGCGCCTTGTACTACTTTAGGGTGAGTTCTCCTTCCTTTTTTTGACACAAGCTGTGCATGTGGCACTGTAGCTTCTGTGGGGTTGTCTTCATTCAAAAGCTTCTTAAGGTACTTCTCCAGTCTGCCCGTGACATCCTCTGGACTAATGAGCAAGACACACTGCTGGTGTCTCTTATGAATTGCATTGAGTAAAATTAAACTGTTTGGAACTACAATGGATGGACATCATGTTACCACTTATTTAGGACCTAAGCACTTTATGATATTGATTTTGAGAAAAAAACTAACATTTTTTCTGGTGAGGTTAACTGATAAAAAGGCTGCCCATGGTGCAGTTTCAGGCATTATAATTTGACTGTAGTTAAGAAAAAGGTGTAATTTTTAATTTGGAATGAAATATTGAATGTGACATTACCATAGACTTTGTATGAAATAGTTGATATGCATAAGAAAATTAAAGGCTAGTTTGAGCAAGGGGTTGGCACAGTAACACTGTATTAAAAGTAATCATTTATCACTTAGTGTGATTTATTTTGAAGGAGATAGGTTAACGTGGTGGAGGACCAGAAGGTTTTGTATTGTTAAGTGGGTGGGAACATTTAGAGGCCAACATTCATAATATGTGTGGTCTGGTCTTTGAATGGAGTTGAAATCCCAATGGCAAACCTGTCAAAGGCATTTCTTGACCAAACTCACGGTTCAGAGAGATTGTGAAACAGAAACAGTAGATGATAGAGAATTTGAAAGTAATATGTAAATGGAGCAAACGTATGATTTTTAGAGAGTAGAAAACGTAGAAAAATAAAATAATGATATTGTTGAGCAGAATAAAAATAAATTTCAGATGTTCCAGATGGCGATGTTGATGCTCCTGTGTAGAGATGATTCACTCCTTTAACAGAGCGATAAAGCACTCACTATAGCCCAGGCAAACTGAGTTTGATTAGAGGCTCGGACACTTGACTTAGTGACAAGATGGTTGTGCCCATCCTGTGAGAGTGGGATTATGCTGGACATTTCTAGTGAGCCCTCGCAGAGGATGGGACTCAAAGGAACAAATTCTGGACTAGGATGATATAAGAAACGAGAAAGAGTGACCACTCTGGGATTAATGATACAGGCTTGATGAGACCTCCCATTGTACTCCAGTCTACAAAAGTGTTGTCAGCACAAGGGGTGGGAACCTAGGCCAGAGAAAATCCCTTTACATAGAAGCATGATGGCTTGCCCACTTGCTCATCTCAGTCACATACCGAAAGAACCTGCATGGGGAGTGAGGGGTCCTCCTTAGTGCAGAAATTCCCCAGCTTGAGAGGTCAGCAGTCTTGTGAGCAGAAACAGTTGGGCTGGCAGAAGTGGCTTGATGGTCAGCCTTTATGAAAATGAAAAAAATTACCCCCCCCCCCCCCAAGTATATTGCAAGAAGAATAGAGAATAAAGTTTGGGGTAATGTGAATAGGGGATGAATGGGTGAGAAAAGTCAACTGTGAGAGTGAGTAAAAGAAAATGAAACTTTTGGAAGTTTGCAAAATGATTGTATTATTAATTGAACAGTGAGATGTGTTTGCATTGTTTTGAGATGGTATGATGAATGTAATATTTAATATATATGCTGCAGTGGGACAAAAAAGCAAGATGAAGTTTTTGTAAAATTCAAAAATGCATATATAAGTAATGGAGTATTATGGAGAAGGAGATGCTAATGGCTACTCAAGGAAGAGAGAGAATTCGTAAAGATATAAACATAAAGTGGCCAGGGGAACAATGGAGTATTATGGATAAGGAGATGCTAACGGCTTCTCAAGGAAGAGAGAGAAGTAGTAAAGATGTAAACCTTTATAAAGGGGTCAAGGGAGCAAAAAATTGTAATGTGTGGTTTAATGAAGGAAAGATGTATTACAGGGAAATATCAAAATTGCATACTTATTTTCCCAGAAAAATGGCTCTTCCTTAGGAGAAACCGTAATGCCCATGGAATTCTCCTTAGACTGTTATGTGGCCCCCATTCTGCTTCCTCAGCTAGAGGAGTGACTTAATGAGTATACAGGGAAAGAGGAGGAGGAGGAGCTTTGGTTAATTCTGTATAAGACCACTCATCAAAGATCCTATAAAAGTATCTTGGAAACGTCCATAATCCTTTTTGGTTAGCAAGAGAGTTCATGCTTTGCATAAGCCCCTGGTCAATATTAAGTACCTGCTTTAAACTGTGTGAAACAAATGTTACTAAGAATGTACCATCCTCAAAAATAATTACAACTCAAGAGCCGGAATAATCCATTATGCAAGAAAATGTATAATGTAAAACACTTCAGTGCAGCCTTTAGAAATGAAACCTTACATACAAATCTGCTGCCGGTTCTCTTAATGCCACTGATGGATTTGTCTTAAATAAAATATGTAACTTTGCCATCAGAAAGGTACCATATTTAAAACCCATCAGCACAGCAAGGTAATCAGATAACTCAGGGCTGTCACCGTTTTGAGGTAAGGTCAGTAAGCTTGTATGGTAATTTTGATCCTCCGTTCTTAGCATGAAATTCAGTACCTGTGTCCAGCTATATTTATACAAATCAGCAACAGGAAGAAAAGGAGCCTTGAACTATACGAGCGCATAAAATCATCCCAACCTCAGACTAGGTGATTACTTGCCCATTTCCACTATGTAGTCCTGTTTGTAAAACAATGCACTGCCATTACTATGAGAATTTAGTTTCTTATAATAATCATTTATCCCTAAAATTACCCAAATTACACTGGAGGCCAAAGAAGTTTAACCAGTCATTTAGAATCTCCGTTATGACCAGGGTAGAGATGTTGTTCACCTCGAATGACCACTTTGTTTCTTGATTTCTGTTATAACCATTAAAGATGATTACTGGAGAGGGGGAATAGCATTGTAACTGAAAAGTTCATGCCATATATAGACTTCAACAAGTGTGGCAGTGAAGATGTTCTTTGCTTAGATCAGTGTTGCACTAGTCTTAACTGCTGGGACTTCCAACTGCAGAGCTCTTGGTCATCTGATCTGACTTCTGTGAAACTCTGAACCCTTTCCCCTTGGTATAAATGATGCCCTTATCTTGGGAAGTCAGAATGCCCCCAGATTAACTTGGGTGTCTACCTATGCTATATTAGATCATTCTGGTTGCAGTTTGATGTGTATGCATTGCATACCGAGTCGATGGTAGTGTCTTCCCAAGCTGCTTTGTCCTGCTTCACATCTCTGGGATTCAGATAAAGTACTCTGTTGAACATTATTTTTCCTTCATTACTTATAAAAGAAGTGTCTTTTGTTTTGTTAGAATTGTGTGTTTTTGAATGTGATCATATGTCAGAGCTTAAAGGGGGAAGGTGTATCTGTTGCAGACAGAATCCTCACAAGAACTTTCACGACATTGCATTTTCTGCTTGGGATCTTACCATGATGTCCAAAAGTGAATAGTTTGCTAGGGCTGCACTCCTAAGACTATCTAAAGTAGGCAGCTTTCCCTGTAATGCTACCAAGCTGTGAAGAGGCTGAAAGCTTTTATCTGGTTTGCACTGGCATTTTCAAGATTGCCCATAGTTTCCGATACCCTCCCCATGGAAAGACAAATTAAGGAGAAGAAAATGAGGAACAAGGAAAATATGATGTGTTACATTCCTAGTAAATCCAAAGGTGCTAGTTCCAGTGCAGTGTACTTTTTGTTTCTTTAATAGCCCCTGGGCCATACACAAATGTGTGTGGAACTCTATGATGGTGCTGCATCCTACTGGGCTGACATCAAGGAATCCACTTTTACAGATGCCTAAGGACAAATAACCATAGCCTGATTGTTAGTTACTGAAGGAAAGGACAGGAACCCTCCCCCCCACCTCCATTATAAAGATGAGAGAAGATGTTGTGAAGTAGAAGTAAAGAACTCTCATCTTGAAACAGCACTTTCTAAGGAGGATGTTTCAGTCAGAAAAGACATCTAAGTTGATACACATTTCACCAATCCCCTCGCACCAGTTAGGGGTCTGAACCTCAGATGTTGGGTACATCATCTTATTCTTCCCCACCCACCCACCCACCCCAGGTCTTCCTAGAATAATAAGAAACCCTTATGAGAGGGTGAACCAAAGATCTTCAGAGCC
Organism: Protopterus annectens; assembly: GCF_019279795.1. Lineage (NCBI taxonomy): Eukaryota > Metazoa > Chordata > Ceratodontiformes > Protopteridae > Protopterus > Protopterus annectens. The sequence goes on along the minus strand of NC_056730.1, from coordinate 409,231,631 downwards.
TGCAGCCAGGGACTGAACCTTGTGTGTCTTGGAATCCCTTCTTCTAAAATGAAGAGGAGATGCTCACCTGTACAGATTTTCTCTCAAGAAAGTGAGAAGGCAGCCCCAAGTTATTCCTCTCAGATGTCTTTCCCCTTTCACTTGACATTGACACAGAGGAAATCTCATTTGAGGAGACCTGGACCTCAAAAGAGATACTTTTATTTCTTGGGCCTGTATACCATTAAACTTGTGGCATCTGCTGACATAAGAAACCTGGAGGATGCCTTCTTAGATGCCTCTCAGGAACTAGACAAGGCAGTACCTTACTCCTAAGAAACTAGACATAGTTTGTACATTTTAGAAGTCCTGTAAGTGTGAATAATGTAGCATATCCAGCTGTGGTATACATGGATTCAGAAAAGGATATAAAATTTTATATATATATATATATATATATACGTATATATATATATGTCCCAAACAGGATTACTGGAAGACTGTCAGCTTCTCCCAGTCTGGGAAACAATATCAAAAGACAGACCGAATCCTTTAGATTACAGTACGTAGTGCAATTTGCAGAGATTCACCCCATTATCAAAAGATCAAAAACCCCTCATTCCTTCCATCTGACAAGACCTCTTGGTACTAAATGTCACAGAAATATTACCCTTAGAAAAACTAAATGTAGGGTATTACTCAAGACTGTTACTAGTGACCAGAAAAGAGGGAGTGTGGAAGACCCATCCTAGACCTATCAAACTTCGCTGTTTTCCTTAGTAATCCAAAATACAAAATGCTAATTTTCAGGCCTCATTTTCCCAGATGGTTACTCTAGACCTCAAAGATGCCTTTCCCCTCATTCAAATCCACAAGAGCCAGAGATGCTTCCTCAGGTTTGAAGCAGGAGGTTTACATTTTCAGTTTACCTTTGCTCATTACGTTTTTGATATGGCTACTGCTCCAGTGGTTGCTTTTTGCAAAACCAAGAGCATCCACATCTACACATACCTGGATAGCTACCTCATTCAGGCAAGTTTCCAGGAAGAAGTTAACAAGGCCCTTTCCTTCATCTTGAATTCCTTCCCAAGTCTGGGGTTTTCTGTCCGTGTTCAGAAAGACAGTGATATTCCATTCCAAAGAGTAAGTTTTGTGGGCTCCTTGCTAGACAATAACTCTTAGAAGGCACTCCTACCATGAGAGAGTAGCTGAATAGTATGCACAATTATTTTTGTACCTAGCTATGGAGAGCTAGGTAAATGCCAGGGAGTGCGTCAAGACACTGAGGTACATGGTTTCTGCCATTCTAACAGTATCCCTGCTTAGACTATTTGCCAGACTACTCCAGTCTTATTGGAGATCTATTTAGAGCCAACACACACAATCTCTGGCGGGAATAATTCTCAGTTTTTTTTTTCCAAGGAGCTGGTGGCCTACAAAAATGTAGGGTTTCTATCCTTTTAGGAGGACCGCTGTCCAACCAGATCCTGGCACCAGATGCTTTAGATGTGACCCGAGGGCATAGTACAAGGAGTGTGACATGAAAGCCAAATGTGAAAGTATGTGTGAAAGAAATGATGGCATTGATTCAGCTGTCAAAACCTTTCAGGTAGATTTAGACAAGAAGGTCTCATTTAAGTAGTGATGGTTAACATTACAGTCATGCTTTATCAAAAGACAGGGAGACACAAGATCTTACACCCTCTGCAGTAAACCTTAACAGCTAGAAGTTAAAGTAGCCAAAATCTAGTTATCAGGTCACAGTAATTGTTCAGTCTTTTTATGACCCTGTTTCATCAGGGCATCAACAAGAATGAGTGACTTCCTTTTGCTCTAAATCAGCTGATTGAGATGAAGGCAACCTTTCTTCTCTCTGACTCTGCAGAGTATTTCTGAACATTGTTAACCATGTAGGCTGAACTGACATCTGGGATTCCCTAGCACTCAAGACCCCCAGTAGGAAAATATTTAAAAGTAAGCTATATATAGAAGTTTAAAGGGTCTTTATGCTTCTGTATATAGCTTACTTTTAAATAATCTATATGTAGAAGCTTAAAGATCCTTTACTGTGTCTGGATTCATTGCTGGTAAAATTAACTGTTCTTTATATTGAAGCTTTGCTAACATTGCACTTGTACATCATTGCACTATAGAATGTTTCCATACTGATAGGTGACACCTGGTAGGAGCACTAGCTGCTCACTTGGTAGATTTCTGGTCTGTCTGAGCCTGCTGTGCCATAGAAAAGGAGGATTGATGTACAGAGACATGCTTCCCCTCCCCATGCGAGGTGGTGATTGTGAGCTGTGTGGAGCTGCCAAGGGTGATGGGGTGTCATAATAATCCCCATTTGTTAACCAGATAGCCCCTCACAGAAGCAAATGAAGGCTGATCAAATCAAACCCTCTACCACAGGAACTACAGCTCACAGCCTTAACCCTCTGTGCCAACTACCAACTCTATCTCTCCTATGGGGAAAGAGTGAGTTATCTTCGAGAAATAACAAACAAGACTGCATCCAACCCATCTGATGTTCATCTGGGAATGGCAGTCTGTTAAAAAATTCTCATGCTGAAACAAATTGGCAGTTGGGCTCTCAGCTGACATGGGACATACCTTCACCCAACTATTCTTTTTACTGTTCATTCCAGGAGAGTGGAAATTAAATAACAGAGACATCAGGTGTGGTCTTGGGGGGGGATAATTTTCCAAGGCTGAGAGATCTTGTGATGCGGATGGTCTCCTGGTCACTTTTTGTCATATGATTAAAATAATATATTTCTTAGTATTTAAAACTTCTCATTTAGTAAAAATATGATACTACTAGTGTGGTAAGGTGTCATGTTTACATTGATGGAGAATGAAGCTGAGAAAAAGGAAGGCATGGTGTTGGAAAAAATAAAGTGGTAGAGTGAGAGACTGTAGTATCTCATGAAATTTTTGATGATGAAGAGAATACTCCCCTCTACTTGTAGCCAAATTCTGAAGACAAAACACAGTCATTGTTCAAAAAGCCAAAAAAAAGTATGTATCCTAATATATATATATACTATAACCAGTGTACTGAATACCATTTTGTAACTGCCTAAAAAAAGCCAGCTGGTTGTTACAACCAGAGCCACTTTCCTTCTAAAGGTTCTAACCTTTAAACAAACAAATAAAAGCTACTGCCCTTCACCGAGTAGTTAAGCTTCAGATCAGCAACTCACACTACTGTCTTAGAAACCATAGTAACATAAGCTTAAATGCATTCCTATTTACTGTAGTTAATGGGGGAGTGCACATTTTGCAAAATTGCACCCTTCACATGGAACAACTTAATTAATGACAGCATTACCTCCTTTCACAAATTAAAAGAATCCCTGAAGGAGTACCTAGTGAAGTTAAACCATTGTTCCTCAGTAGATAGACATGGGTAATGCATGGATAATGGCTACTGTGTAGTTTGACAACTATTAGTAGGTCACTGTTAACTAACAGACGTACCAACACCTTTTTTTACACCTTCAGCTACTGTTTGCGTTTCTACTTACTATATATATATATATATAAATAGTTTTTAAAGACAGTAATTTCAAATGTTAAGTTAGCAAGTAAGTAAATGAGTGTTATGGCTTAATACTAAGGACATTGGTATAAGCTTAATATGAATTTTGCTCTGACTTTCTGACTCCATAGTGTAATGTTTTTACTCTGGACTTTGTGATCTGACTTGAAATCTCAGTGGAACCTTCCACGCATGAATTTTACATTATTTTAGACATTTATCAAAGCGTCTGGTTGGATTTGTCAGAAGACTGGAAGTTTGTGAAGTTGCTGATTCAGATTTTCTTCTTGACCAGTATTGTGTAATTTTGCTAGTGAAATGTGATCAAACAATAGTAATGTGTGCAATTTTATATAGCTTGTTCAGCAATTGGTAATTTTCGAGAAGGAGGAGCTGAATAATTTAAGATCGGGTGGAATGTATGAGGTCGAGAAGGGGGCTGATTGTAATTTGTCAAAATTTGTCACTAAAAAGTCACTGGGAATTGTCATTAAGAAATCAGTGGGCATGAAAAGAGCATACCAGTTGCCTTTGTCTTTGGCTGATTAAAAGTATGGCAATCTTCAGATAACTTTTGTACAGTTTGTGTCAAGGTGTGAGAAGGAACAAGTCGCTTGGCAACTCTGGCATTTGGGAAAGAGCTGTATAATACGTTAGCCAATATTACTAGAGCTTGACTTCTCTGAAGATGTTCAAAAAACACTGCATTACTGGCATGTTAGGTAGTAATGCGCTGCTACCCTGTCTGTCAGTCTGTGAAAGCTCAGAACTTCTCCCCCTGCTTGTCTGTGGTATTGTGGACCAATCGCCTATAAGGAGAGGGACTGTCATTCAGACTCACAGCCAAGACTGCATCTAACTCTGGACTTTACAGCTGCTGAGCTCAGATAAGAAGCCCAGTGCTTGAATAGTATAGTTTGATTAGAAATTTTGTGTATGCTTATGTTTTTACTTTGCCTAGCATAGTAAGTGCTGTTGATTAAAAGCTTCATTTGGAAGTTTTGAAAGAACTACTGCGTTTTTGTTTTCATTGAGATTATAATTATTTGAGGTGACTGAGTAGGAAATACAGCATTTTAAACATTTTTTCATGCAAATCATGATTTTGGCACCATTTTATATGTTAAACATTTCTGGCAGAAATTTTTTCACCACTTTGATTTGTTTATTGTCTAATACTGTTTTAGAAAATCCATTCAGTTTTACTGAAACTAGACTCTCTTTTTTACAAAATGATTGTTAGAATTATTATAAATTATGTATTAGACAAGAAGTAAATCAATGTGTTGAAAATTTCTTGTCAGAAATGTGTATTATGATGCATTTCTTGTCTAATACTGGTTTAACCTGCATTTATTTGGACTGAAACCAGCCACCCCCACTTTTTTTTCCACACAATTAGGGGACTTCTGTGGTTTGAATTGTGTTATTTAAAATAATGTCATTTCCTCAGTGCGGTGTTCAGAATATTATTCCTGCAGAAAATAGTCTTTAGATTACTATTTAGAGGAAGAATAGTCAGAGCTGTACATCTTTTTACTGGACTGTCCATGCAGCCAGTATTTGGTATTAAGCTGGTTAGATTCTTCTCCCCTTGTGCACCTAAAAAACACAGAACTAAATCAAGAAATATACCTCAGCCTACAACTTGCAACTTTGAGTAGCCTAGCTTTGGGCATGCTGTCGGACCACTCACTTTCTTTTACCTCCAGGTCCAGCAGTGTGGTGTTACTACCACAACTGTGTTATACGCGGGTCAGGCACCGTCCTCCAGGGGTGTGCCAATGCCTGGTTCAGGTAAGGGAGAACCAAACTGTTTAGGTGCTGGGGAAGTCAGGGGAGCAGAATCTGTTATCAGTGTTATGCCCCCCCCCCCTCAGGATTCTTCCACTGGTGTAGTTCATGCATAAAAGAGACAGATGATCCACCACATTGCAGAGCAGTGGTCTCAGACTATGCTTTACATAAGCTAGTGGTTATGATTAGATCTGTTGTTCAGGCTGTTTATTATGGGTTGCAGAACTGGGTTTTGACCATCACCACAATTCCGTCCCCCATTCAACCACCCTAGGATCCTGATTTTGTGAGGAATCTGGAATATGAGGTTTCAGAAGTGCCAGAGTCTGATCAGTGTGTTTCCTCTGAAGATGAACAGGTTCAGTAACCCAAACAGTTGTATCCTTTTTGCATATGCTGACTAATTTTACAAATTTATTCTTTTGGAAGCAATCACAGGCTGCAGCTGACATCTAGCAGGAGGGTGTATGATCTTTCCAAGGTTATGGCCCCAGATGTTGCTAGATTCCTCCATTGATCACTGCATTGGAGGATATTTTTTAAGTAAGCTTATATTTATCCTCTGCTGAATGTTTCTGTGCTTTATAAAGACTTTGTCTTCTCCGGACCCAGTCCCTTTAGAAATTCTAGGCAACTGCTAGAAATTTCAGTGAAAGAAGTTGGTACAGGCTAGCAGGGTAGTGTCTGAAGTGTTGACTACCAGTGTATTTGTGGAAGTTTATGTTGAGGTGTATGTAGAGTTTAGAAGAGTTAGCTACATAGTTACCTGTTGAGCAGAACTTCTATAAGAAAATAGTGTTTCCAGTATAAGTGTCTATATACAATTTGTGCCTTTGAGGGGGGCCGACACTGTTTCTAGAAATGCAGTGATATCACTTGAGATAGGGAGTTATGATTGGTTAATCAGTCAAAACCTGTCTGATGAATTTAAATGTGAGATTTTGAATGCTTCACTCAATTCTGATTGTGTGTGGTACAGCAGCTAATCAGACTAATAAACATTGGGATAACACTGGTAAACTGATGCAAAGGATGCCAGTTTATTCCCAAGTTTCCCTGCCTTAACAGGATAAACCCTCCTTCCAAATTATGGCTTTTGTTGAGGCACAGCACCTGTCATTCTAAAATTCCCCTCTGGATACCCTAACTCGACAGTTAGCTGTCAACAAGAAAGACAGCCTTCTCGTCAGTGGTTTCTGATGAATGGGTGCTGTACTTCATTGGTAGAGGTTAGAAGTGGGAAGGAACATCTGCTTTCCGTCCTAGGGGATTCCCCTTACCCATCAGGCCAGACTTTACTCTCTCCTATACTCTGACATATGCTGGACTCCGCAGTCATAGAACTGGTCTCTCCTGTGGAGAAAATGAATGGTTTGTACTCCAATATCTTACTGGTTCCAATATGAGAGGTGCCGTGAAGACCAGGTTAGACCTATCCTTTCCGAATACTTTGTCAAGGTCCTCAGTTTCAAAATGCTCATGCAGTCATTGCTTCATCTCCTGCTGGCCTTCTGCCTCATGGTGATCTTGGACCCGAAGGATGTGTATCTTATGCCCTTTGTTCATCTCTTCAGGAGATGTCTGTGATGTGCTGCATCTGATTCACAGTTCTGTGCCAGTGCCCTTTGGGCTATCCACATTAAGCATCCATTGATCCTAAAGGATCCTGGGGTTGTCCACATTTTGGGGACTGATTCAAGCGTGTTCTGTGGTTGTGCAGTCCAGTCCGGGTGTGCCAGTCCTTTTCCCCTTCTGAGCAGCAGAAGGCAGATGTCAGTCTGGTATCACTGGCCTGGATCTTCCTGAGGGCTGTCTTATCCTCCGATCTCCTTGCCAAGGTGGTTTATTACATAGTGATAGCTTCTTTCTGTTCCTGTGTCCAATCATACTTGTCTGAAGTGACAGAATTCCAACTGTTCACGCTGATGGAGACGGTACTGAAGTCATGCTTGCTCATGTCCTTGTAATGCAGTTTGCGTCACTCATATGGCCTCTTTCCAGACTCCATCTCTACAAAAAGGAGGTCTTTCGGCATTCAGCTCTCTGTCATGTGTGAAACATGACTCAACCAGTGCATACGCCTCTGTTTCAAGATGGTGAACTTAGAGGTACTGCCCGCTCTCTCAAGTACTGCACTGTTGGGGATCTTGTCCTACCATGAGATACCAAGTATGTGCCTAAGACAGCATATTTGGAATGCATTGAGCCATTGCTCTTGTTTTGAGTGCAAAATCTGTTTCACTGGCATACAGTAATGTGTTCAAAATACAGGCTGTGTAAACCTGTACCTTGGTGTGCACAGTGAGCTTATTATTAACCCATACTCTGTCAGCCTTGAAAACATTGTGGTGGCTTTTCCAGTGCATTTGTTCTTGCTGTCAAGCAATAAGTTGTCTGAGATCATAGAGCCTGTGTACACGAGTTCATTGACAACCTCCAGCTCATAGTTGCACACCCTGATAAGATGGCTTATTACCCACATTTTGGCCCAACACCTGGGTCTTCTTTAGGCTGATTGTGAGGCCAAATTCCATATGTATATCCACAGAGCAAGTCATGAATGACTGAAGTTCCTGAATGTGAGCAAGAGTAACTATGTCATCAGCAAATGGGAACTTCCTTAGATGCTTCTTAAGCACCCTTTCAGTTTAAGTCTTAACAGTTTGAAGAGATTGCCGTCCATTCTGGTTCAGAGAAAAATACCCCCTGTAGCAGCTCCAAAAGCAAATTTCAACAGAACTGAAAAGAAGATGCCAACCAGTATTTTGAGCCAGTACACACTCCTGCTTCACTCCACTTTGAATCTTGAAAGGTTCGGTTGTGGATCTGTCATACATGATGGTCCCCTTCATGGAAGGTCCTCATAATGCTAAGCAGTGCCAGAATCATGAACAGATTTTTCCTGCCTTCGTCAGATCAGTGAGGCAATATGCACTTTTCTTGTAGTTGCCTAACAGAGAAAACCATGTCTGTGGTAGACCGTTCAACTCTGAACCCACACTGAGACTCAAGGTAAACTCTTATTGCAAGAATGTGGAGCCTCTTCAGGACAATGCGTGCAAACAGCTTCCCCACAGTACTGTGAAGGAAGATGCCAAGATAGTTGCTACAATTACTTTTGTCACCCTTGTTCTTATAGGTAGTAACTGTTAGCATCCCACATATTTTGCAGTACACTGCCTTCTCTCCAGCATTGTCAGAGTATTGCATGCAGCTCTGCAATTAGAGTATCATTAGAACATCTAAGGATTTATGAGGGAATACCATCTTTCCCAGGAGCTTTTCCAGAACAGCTTTCTTTTAGCACATCGTTGAGTTCCTCCAAGGTGGGCTCAGCATTGAGTTTAGTCATAGTTAGCTGAAGCTCAATAGCATTCAGGACTTTCTCTGGTGTACAGCTGTAAGTAGCTTCCACACAGTGTTCCATCTGCTTGGTTTTGTCCTTCAAGACCTAAACTTGTGGCTGTCATTATTGGGGTGGTCTTTCTTTGTGATGGACTGATGGCTTGCTTGATCTCATCGTACATTTTTTGCATTTTACCAATGTCCGCAGCCTGCTGAATCTTGAAGCAAAGTTGGAGCCAATAATTATTAGAACACTGCCATGCTACCTGCTGCACTTGAGTCCGAGCACACTGCAGCTCCTGCAAGTCCTCTTTATTGTGAGGGGACCTGTATGTAGCCAGTGCCGGTCTTTTCTTCTCAGTCAGAGGTGTCAGCACTTCAGTGTGGACTTCAAACCAATCAACACACTTGACTGTCTTCTCAATGATATCACAGTATCTTCCCATCTCTTTGTGATGTCAGCACCATCCAGGTGGGACAAGGTTTACTCAAGTGCCTGGATAAACTTATGTACTTTTGAAGGGTTATGAGTCTTGCCTCTGTCGATATGCAGCCTCCCTTCCTTTTTAGAGTGAAAGAAACTTCACAGATGGGTGTTCACCTTACTACACTTGAGTAAGTGGTTGGTATCACAGTCTGCGCTGTGGTAACTGCATGTTTCCCCTGACAGTACGTAAAGTTCTGCTTTTGGTGAGGATGAGGTCAAGCTGGTGCCAGTGATTCAGTCTTAATGTCACCAAGAAATTTTGTGCTTGGGCTTGACATTTGAAGAAGGTGTTGGTTATGCAGATATCATATTGGGAACAAAGTTCAAGATGCTTTCAGTTTTCATTCATCCTTCCTGTTTCGAACTGTTCCAGACAGCATGGCAAACTGTGATGGTCACTGCCAACTCTGGCATTAAAATCTCCAAGAATGAGTAACAGTTTATGGGAAGGGACCTCCCTGTTGGCAACACTAAGTTCATTGTAGAACCTGTCTTTAACATATAATGGGCAGAAGTTAAAGTAGGCATGTAGATACTGACAGAGTTGACCATGGCCACTGGTGTTTGTAACTGAGTTTTCAGCATTCTCTCATTTCTCACATTTGGTGGTATGACTGAGCCAGTGAGATTGTTCCTGAATGCTAAACCAACACTGTGCTCCCTGGTATCATCTGGAAGTTTTGTGTGTCAGAAAAAGTAAAGTTCTCCCTAAGACATCGAAAGGATGACAGTCTTGTTTCCTGGATGGTCAGAATGTCCATCTGCAGTTTGCTCAGCTTGTTGTTAATAACTGCTGTCTTCAAAGCATCACTGATGTTCTGCAGATCTTCTGTAAGACCTAGAGTCATCATTCCTAGAGATCCACCTGTTGGGGATTCCCTAAACCTCATGCACCTAGAAGCAGCAGTTATTTGACTGGGAATGAACAACTTAAAGTGGGCAATAGCTGCCAATGAGATTCAACAAACTCTGCCACCATTGGAAGCAGCCCCCGGTGCCTCACTCTACACCAGTTGAGTGCAGTGGCTTAATACAGGTAGTTGCTGCTTCCTGTGTTGTCTCAGTAACCACAAAGTGATTCCAAACACCAAAAAACAATGTAACAGCTGAACACAAAAGGCTGTAGACTGCAAATGCCACTACACCAGAAGAACGAAGAAGCTGTATCGTAAAAACCACCAAAGTGATGTTTGAGTGTTCAGTCCAGGGCACAGACCTGCGTAAGTGAATGTTGAGGAAACACTTGATGACCAGCAGCAGGTTCCCCCTCGCCATGCCATTGATGTAATCAGAAGTGAAGGGCAAGGCCAGTACAACTTATCAGTGACATCACAGGAGCTGCTGGAGTGAGGACAACCTCAAACTGCCTTAGGAGCTCCTCAGATTTGTCCTCAGGGTTTAGTCGCAAGGTCTTTACCATGATTAGGTATTGTCACAAGGCAGAGGTGGTTTTAAACCATAGATGTCCTTCAAGGATGCATCTGCAGTCCTTACAAATGGGTTGTCCTGTCATCAGGCAGCCCTTCGGTCGGCCGGATTCCAAAGTCTGGGTCTGACTTCGGCTGGTGTCGCACTTCACCCGACGTCATAGCTGCAGTTATTCGGGTATAAAGGCATCAGCCGACGCCATTTTCCTCAGTCTTTCTTGCCGCGTGGCGCCCGAAGCAGAAGCTGTTCGCAAGTGCCGGTCGGTCAGATCCAGAGATTACTACTACATGGAAGACTGCTTTTCTGCTGGCAATAACCTCAGCAAGAAGGGTCTCTGAACTACAGGCACTAATGGCAGTACAACCCTTCCTGATCTTCCATCAAGATAGAGTGTCTATGAGAACAAATCCTACATTTATGCCTAAGGTGGTATCCAGACTGTCATTGAACCAGGCTATTCACCTACCTACATTTTTCCCAAATCCACAGAACAGGGGAGAAAGGCTTTTGCATACCTTGGATGTACACAGACAGTTACGCTACTACCTGGACAGGACTAAGTCCAATAGAAAAACTGACCAGCTACTGGTAGCATATGCCACAGGAAAGGAAGGAAAACCAATTTCAAAACAGACAATCTCCAAATGGATAGGAAATTGCATTAGATTTTGTTACTCCTACCATGGAAAGAAAACTCCAGAAAACATCAGGCCTCACTCCACAAGAGCTACAGCCACTACCACAGCTTTCTTACGAGGAGTGGTGACCAAGGACATTATAGAGGCTGCTACTTGGACCTCCGTGCATACATTTGCCAAGCATTACAATTTGCCTTTATACTCTAGATCCCGAGCAGGTTTTGCCACTGCTGTTTTGCAAGGGATCCTAGCTACACCATAATCACTACTCTTCCTCCTCCCCTTGCTTAGCTATGGTATTCTACCCATTTGTAAGGACTGCAGATGCATCCTTGATGGACATAGTACAGTTTTGTACCTACCATAAATGTAGATGTCCGAGAGGAATGCATCTGCAGTCAGGATTACCCTCCTTCCCCTCTGAGGTACTCCTAGGGTATTTGCCAGCCTTCAGCTAGCTTGGGGGGGGATCTATTATGGTGTATTTGTTTGTATATATGTACATACATGCTTATTTTTGTGTTTACTCTTTATTATTTGGAATCATTGGCATTTATCCAAATTTAGCCTTCCAGGAGGGCACCTGGCATCTGGGGCAAGAAACACTGAGGAAAATGGCGTCGGCTGTTGCCTTTATACCCGAATAACTGCAGCTATGACGTCGGGTGAAGTGCGACACCAGCCGAAGCCAGACACAGACTTTGGAATCCGGCCGACCGAAGGGCTGCCTGACGTCAGGACAACCCATTTGTAAGGACTGCAGATGCATTCCTCTCGGACATCTACATTTATGGTAGGTACAAAACTGTACTTTTTCCTTCACCTAGGTGGGCTGATATCCCAAGCCGTTGAGCCTCACTTGCCATAAGCAACTGGTTTTAAGGCATCAGTCACCCACCTTCATCCCCTCTCCTGTCAGTACAAACGGTTTCACTGGGCTTAGATACTAAGCCACATGTGGAGGCCAGGAGCTGAGCTTGGATTGTCAGAGGTAATTAGAGATGCATTTCATGGGAGCCTTTTATAAATAGTGACAGCTAATCTCCATTACCACCCTGGCCTTAACCTTTGAAACTGTCCACAGTTTCTACCCACATGCTATCCACAGCACCTTGAGTATTTAACAAATGCCTTGCTCTAGTAGTAGCTCACTGCCGGATTGTTGGCAGTCACCTTTTTCTTTACTTAGACGACTTTCTGATTTGTGCAGATTCTGTATCCAGGTGTTTGGAATCATTACAAATTATGCCCAAAAATTATCATTATGCCGAAAAGTGCATAGTCATCCCCTTTGGAAAAACGAAAGTACCCATAAACTACCACATAGGTGGTAGTCTCCTAAGTACAGAAGATGTAATAAGGGATCTGGGGACCCGAGTAGATAGTAATCTCACTTTTGATAATCACATTGCCAAAGTGGTTAGAAAATCCTTCTAAGTGGGCCACCTAATCACAAAAAGATCGGCATCCAGATCGAGAGGTCATTGTGCCCTCTACTCATCACTCAGACCCATCATATAGAGTACAACGCCCCATTTGGGATGTACCTTACAAGACACCTGAAATAGCTGGAAAGACGACAGAAGTACCTCACCAAGAGGATCACTAACCTTAAACAAATGCCCAATGCAGCTCGACTGAAGAAACTCCAGCTGTACTCAGTTGCATAGTGCCTACTCAGAGGTGATCTCTGCCTGACATACAAAGCCATGTCCAACCCAGAATTGATGGACATGCTCCACCTAAAGAAAACCTTATCCAGTCAAGCCACATGCTCTAGGGATCTAAACCTCACCCCAACAATAAATAGGATGTGCTGAAGGGATAGATTCCTGTCCCGGAGACTTCCCATGCTTTAGAATGAGATTCCAGTCTACATTAGACAGAGCTGCTCGCTAACACTCTTCAAAAGAAACCTTGACGAGTGGATGGGAAACGGAAAGTTTACGTCGGGGATCACTCCAGTGGCTCTACTGGACAGAGGCACAGGGAACTAATCTAAGGGGCGGTGAAAGCCA